>NW_027639006.1:0-10180 GCF_951394365.1 Tetrao urogallus
TGATGCCATGATTCTATGATGCCATGTTTCCATGATGTCATGATGCCATGATTCTATGATACCATGTTTCCATGATGCCATGATGCCATGATTCTATGATGCCATGTTTCCATAATGCCATGTTTCCATGATTCTATGATTCTATGATTCTATGACTCCATGATGCCACGATTCCATGATTCTATGATGCCATGTTTCCATGATTCTATGGTGCCATGTTTCCATAATGCCATGATTCCATGATTCTATGATGCCATGTTTCCATGTTTCCATGATTCTATGATTCCATGTTTACATGGTTCCATGATTTTACGATGCCAAGTTTCCGTATTTCCATGATTCTATGATTCTATGATGATGCCACTTTTCCATGATTCCATGATTCTATGATTCCACAATGCCACAATTCCATGATCCCACAGAACCCATCCTTTTGAAACAGACGATGGGGTGGCAGGGAACGGTGAGCCCTCCAATATGGCCTCTGAAATGTTTTCAAATGACTGGGGATTATTATTGTTTCTTTTGTTTAAAGTAATAATATGTATTTGCCCTGAGGTGCATTATCTGCCTCTATATTCTCAAATAAACTACAGAAAATTAGAGTGTCTCTGTTATCTGTTTGCTATCTGAGGCAGGATTAGAGGCGTCATGAGCTAAGCTCTGAATCAACAATGGTTTATTGGCTCACGTCGCCAAAGGTTGGTTATGGTTACGCTAAATAAGACATCAAGCTGTCCTGCTGCAGTCTGCACTGCCAGTGCTCCTCATTTTGGAGAGAAGAAGAAAGGAAAGTCACCATTATTTCCAGAGCTACGTCCCTTCCTTGGGGCCATATGGAAATGAGGAAGAAGGGGCTGACCACAGCTTGTTCACAAACAGAGCTGTCAGGTTGTGGAAGCTTTAGCTTGGACACTAGTTCATCACTGTGTATACAGAAAGAGGCTTAAATATATGCTTGTGTGCACCTCTGTGCATTTATGTACAGATAAATGTATGTAAACATAAGGGAAGATGGTGGTTGTGTGTGCTTGACAAGCACAAACACAGACATGCATGTGTGTTTTAGGATATACATATGTTTATTTCCGATTAATTTTAACTCCTTGGCCTTAAAATAAAACCACTTCCAAAGCTGAGCAGCTGAAAAAGCCATGACCAGAACAGAGTTAGCAGGAGGAACCTACAGCAAACCTCAAAACCACAAGGAATGCTGGGGATGAGATGGTGGAAGGATTGTCCCTTTTGAGCACCGGCCCAAGCTTGCATGAAGACAACACGCAGTCATGTTGCCTTCATCCAGAAATCAAGTCACATCAGGTTTCTGAACAACCTGTTCTCAGTGCCCAGAGATGGGGAGATGGCCAAGAAACTGGAAGATGGTCCAGGAGTGGTGAAATGGCCAAGAAACTGGGAGGTGGCTCAGAGATGGGGAGATGGTTCCGAGTTTGAGGAGCGGATTCAGAAACAGGGAGGCAGCCCAGACATGAGGAGCAGGCCCAGAAATGGGGAGATAGTCCAAACAGTGGGGAGGTGGTCCAGAATTGAGGGGAAGGCTCAGGCATGGGGAAATGGCTCAGAGATGGGAAGATGGCCCAGAAATTGGGAGATGGTCCAGAGATGAGGAGGGAGCCCAGCAGCAGAGAGATGCTCCAGCAATGGGAAGGTGGGCCAGAAGTGGGGAGATGGCCCAGAAATGGGTACATCTCTGCAGCCACATGAATATTAATGTTTGCACGTTCGTGCTCAGTGTGTCACATTAGAGAGAGGAGTGAGTTTTATTCCACATTAAATAACCTTTGGTTCTTGGCATATAAGAAATGCATCCAGGCTGTTTCCTCAATAAGATGTCCTTACTTCGTTTTTCTATTACTGTTATCAGAGAGGATCAAAATAGACAGATGCATTTACTGTTTTCCATCAAAAGATAATAAAAAGAAACAGTTTATAAAATCAGATTGTATGAAAAATTGCCTAATGATTATAATTTCTAAACCCATTGCTGAATAATGATGTATTCAAGAGTTGTCATCGAGTGATGAAAGAAACCTAATATGAAAGATTTTCCCTATGAAGAATGACTACAGATGAATTGCACAGAGATACAATCCTCCGATAAAGGACAATAAGAGCCTCTAGAACACTTAATAATAGACTACTCAGGATGAATTGAGTATTGCAATAAAGGCCCATAAATTAAAAAGTTTCAAAATGATTTCTGATAAAAGACACGCCAAGGTGAAAGAAAGAAAGAAAGAAAAGAAAAAAATCCTTGAAATCAACAGATAGACCAGCCACGGCATGTTAGCTAATAGAAAATACACTCTGCAAACTCAAAATAATTGATTTTCTGAGGATATTATCACAACCCACGCACACTGAGCTTTCTGCTCAGTGGATCTCCTACCATCCCAACGGGGGCCCTGAGCAGCACTTTGGGGATGCTTGGACCTGGGTGTGGGGCTGTTGGGAGGATGGAAGAAAAGATGGTTTGGGGATGCTGGGAGGGGTCTGTGGTGCAGATGGATGTACTCAGAATAGCTGCGTTTGCTCACTGGTGCACAGAGAACTGAGATGATTTATTATGAGCTGTGCCAGCATATATTATTCATGTTGGAGGCAAGAAAAGGGTTTTGATATGTATCTGAAAAAGCTTCAAATCCGTAAAAGAGATAAATCTGTATGAATAGTGTCACCCAGAGCACAGATGAAACTCTCAGACACATCTTCATATCACGTAATGCAGCGTAGCACTACTATACTTATACAGTCTTCGCATTAATTTCACTTAAAAGCAAAATTCATTACCATATCTCTACACAATGAGGCTTTTCAGGCACATGGTGTAGCTTTTGTTTGCTTCTGATGCACACCCGTGTTTGTTGGCATGCCCTGGGAGCCTGGTTTATTTACAAGCTCTTGAGTTCACCATTTGGGGGGCCAACGTGACATCAGTCCACCCCAAATCCCACGTCACTTAACTGAGGAGTGAGGGAATGACAGCATTCGCAAAGGGCCCCTGGCTCCTCTCAGGTCCCCCGCCAGCACTGGGATTATGCTGAGACTAATTACGGCTTTATTTCCTTTAATAAAAAGACACCCAAGTGTTTGGCACAATTGCATTAGAAAACAATGATCATAAAGCCCCCCACTAAATGTCTGCAATTAGAGCATCCACTATCAATTGTGCTAATTAACCCCACACACGGAGCAGCTGGCAGAAGGGAAAGGCGGCTGTGTGGTGGCTAATAGCATCCCTGCCTCCCAACATCCCTGCAACCCAGCATCCCTACATCCCTGCATCCCTGCATCCCAGCATCCCTGTATCCCTGCATCCCAGCATCCCTGCATCCCTGCATCCCAGCATCCCTGCATCCCTGCATCCCTGCATCCCTACATTCCTACATCCCTGTATCTCACCATCACAGCATCCCAGCATCCCTGCACACAGCATCCATGCACAAAGCATCCCAACATCCCTTCATCCCTGCATCCCAGCATCCCAGCATCCCAGCATCCCAGCATCCCAGCATCCCAGCATCCCAATGTCCTGACATCCCTGTATCCCTGCATCCCAGCATCCCAGCATCCCTACATCCCTGCATCCCAGCATCCCAGCATCCCTACATTCCTGCATCCCTGCATCCCAGCATCCCTACATTCCTGCATCCCTGCATCCCTGCATCCCAGCATCCCTGCATCCCTGCATCCCTGCATCCCAGCATCCCAGCATCCCAATGTCCTGACATTCCAGCATCCCTGCATCCCTGCATCCCAGCATCCCAGCATCCCAATGTCCTGACATCCCTGCATCCCAGCATCCCAGCATCCCTACATTCCTGCATCCCTGCATCCCAGCATCCCTACATTCCTGCATCCCTGCATCCCAGCATCCCTACATCCCTGCATCCCTGCATCCCAGCATCCCTACATCCCAGCATCCCTGCATCCCAGCATCCCTGCATCCCAGCATCCCTGCATCCCTGCATCCCTGCATCCCTGCATCCCTACATCCCTGCATCCCTGCATCCTGGCATCCCTGCATCCCTACATCCCTGCATCCCAACATCCCAGCATCCCTACATTCCTACATCCCTGTATCTCACCATCACAGAATCCCTGCATCCCTGCACACAGCATCCATGCACAAAGCATCCCAACATCCCTTCATCCCAGCATCCCAATGTCCTGACATCCCAGCATCCCTTCATCCCAGCATCCCTGCTTTCTCTAAGGATGCATGCAGCTGACTGCAGCTGCAGGCATGGTTCCTCTCCAGAGCCAAAACCAGAGATAAAAGCCCCCTTGTCTTGTCGAAATGAGCTCGCTTTTGAGCATGTGGCACTTGTGATGACTGCAACAAGGGGGAAATACCGATATTTGGGAGGGGATGAGGTGATCCACATAAACCTTCTGAGGAAAATCCTGGATCCGATTCATTTCTAACGACGTGAGAACAAATTGAAGAGCTTTCCCAAACGGCTGACGGGGTACAGGAGAAAAAAAAACGGGAGACGAGGGGACATGGGGAAGCAGAGATGGAGAGATGCGGGGCCCGGCCACAAGATGTCAGCGGAGATCGCAGCATCGCGCCCGCCCGAACGCCGCATCTCACGGTCTCGCAGCGCTCCGCCGGCAGCTGCGGACTGCAGGGCTGGGTCCTGTCCTGGGTTGGATCCTCCCTCGCTCAGCCCCACTGCTGAGCTGCCCCAGTCCCGAGCAAAAATCCTGCAACATGCATTCAGCAACGTGCGGATCCAGTCGTGCCTTCCAGCTGATGGTTTTTTTCCCTTTCTCCCCTTCTCTGCACACTACTTGTTATTTATTCATTCTCCTCCATGCATCTTATCCCAGTAAGTAGTTTTCCTATGTTGACACCCCCAGAGCATCCCTTTCCTTCCCTTTTCCAAGAGCATCCTTGTTAGCTTCAGTCTTAAGCTGCCTGCTCAGCTAGCTACTGTGTCAACCAAGTTTAACAGCGCTACATTTGAACAGTGGGTGCTACCAAAGTAAATCATTCATGCTTTGCTTTGGAACTCAGTGGAAATACAGACCTGAGATACAACACCCTGCTACTTATTCTTGCCAAACCTATACTGATAAACAATTAAAGGCACCACTGAAGGGGCAGAACTTTCCAAGTGAAGTGCTGCTATGATGCGTGAGCACTGCAGAGGCAGGGCTGACATGGAAGGCCACACGGTGCAGCGATAGCTACTGCTACATGGAAGTGACTGCCTGGCTGGCAACGTGGCTTTCCATGGGTGCTTTCTCCCAACAAGACTTTGCAGCACAGAGCACCGACCAGCACAAGTGCAATCACCACTCTGGTGCACAGAAAGGGAGGCAAACAGGCTGTGACTACATTTTCACCCCCACTCTTACCCAAATAAGTCATAGAAAGCCCTGAAAAAAAAAAATGAGACTGGCTTCAAACATGACACCATTTGAAAAAACACAGGTTTTCAGCACTCATCTTCAGTGACCATGCCCTCTGTGTGCACCTACTTCAGTTTCTCCACCACAAGCAGCCGTGCTGGCAGCTTCTCCCCCTTTAAACCAAAGCAGAGATCACACAAGAATGTAACTGCATGAATCCAGCAAATGAGGCTCTACATCTAAAAGTGTATTCTGGGGTCTCTGATAAAAGGGATCGATAAGCCTTATATATATATATCCATTTTTCAGGTTGGAAAGGACTCCCCTATGCAACGTTTCAGTGGGTTCAATTGGAATTTGCACACTGGGGAATCCAACATTGTGAAGCATTGCGAACCGAGATGAGTGGAAAACGGGGCTGAGCCACAGCAGCGTAACCTTTTGGTGCATCCATTGGGACTCTCTTCCTCTCCAACGTGAGCATAAACACACTTCACATAATGCTATTCGCCGTCAGAAGATTATCTGTGAACTCGCACGGGCATAAAGAGGAGGTCTGCTCCACAATGAGACACCTTGAACAAACAGCATGCTGAACCCTCACCTCTGCGCCGAGGGCTGCTGAGATGCAGGTCGGCACTGCTGCAGGTGCTGCTTACACACAAAAGTCATAATTCTGACACATAATTACTGGCAAGGCAGCAGGAAAGCACTCACATCAGTAAAAGCGAGAAGAAGCGGCACCAGCACAAAGCAGGCTGCGCTGCTGGGGTAACAGTGATGGTATTGGGGCTGCTTCGGCCCAGAAAACACACTGCTTTTCAGATCTTGTCGGTTATAGCACTACAAAAACAACATCCAGAACATGTACCTGTTTGTAGGGGGCGGGGATTAAACCAAAGCGTGCTGCCTTCACCACGCAGAGAGCTGCTCAGATGCTGGGATTAAACCCAAACCGTCTCCCAGGAAGTAGAAGAGTATCTCCAGTTATTAAGGGAGAATATAGCTTTATAAAGCATGTACTGTATGACAGAGAATTGGGGACAGCAGACAGCCAGAGATCCATACCACCTTCCTGGACCACGGATGGCTACCCAAAGAGCAGCTGCATGCATCCTAGGGAGGATCCAACACACTGTCTGTAATGGGAAACAGGGCAAGCGTCCCATCCTTTGGCCCTGTTTGAGTCCCCACATTGTGTTGTGTCGTTCCCCCACCTCCTGCATCCCCTCCCCCTCCCCCTGTGGCAACAGAGCCTTACAGGAATGTGCCAAAGCCCATTTCAGAGCAATATGGCTGGAGAGCCACATTCAGACCGGCGTGCTGTAATGTGTCTGACAACATTATATTCTGATCCAGCTCTTCACGTAACCTTCAATTTATTTCTAAGCCCCTGTGTTTATTTAACCGAATCTGCCTTCCGTCGTGTGGAGCAGGAGCACTCAACCTTTAAACAGCCCAAGAGCCACTTCAGCATGGAACAGATGCAGAGAGCTCCTGTGACAGAGGCACAAAGGAGCCAGGCGCATTGTGCACTGCATCCCATACACAGCCAGCTCCTATTCCTCACCCAGCCAGCTTCCATCCCACACCCAACCGGGTCCCATCCTGCACCCCATCAAGTCCCATCCCACATCCAGCCAGGTCCCATCCCTCACCCAGTCAGATCCCCTTCCTCACCCAACCGCACTGCATCTCGCATTCAGCCAGGCCCCATCCTGCACCCAGCTGGCTCACAGCTCACACCCAGCCAGGTCCCATCCCACATCCAGTAGGGTCCCATTCTTCACACAGCTGAGTCACTACCAGCACACGGCTGGGTCCCGTTCTGCTCTCAGTCAGGTCCCATCTCACAACCTACCCAGCCACATGCAGCACCCTGCTAGGTTCTATCTCAGACCAAACCAGGTTACATTCTGCACCCTGGATTGCATCCAGCACTGTGTGAGGAAATTCAGCCTTTTCCCCTTCCCTTGCATTAAAGGTGAGGCTGGACAGGCTGTTTGTGGCTTCTCCACATGGAGGATTTGGGGCTCTGGTGTCAGTGGCCATGGAGATCCAACCAGCTGAATTTGGCTGTGCCAGCCCACCATCCTTTTCCTGGTTGGGAGTTTGGTCCTTCATGCCTTGTTCCCTAAGGGCACAGAGCCATCAAGCAGCTGAAGCTCCCCACTGGGAGCTACTCTCAGATGCTTTCTAAGGCTGTGGGAGGAAGCACTGCTCCCCAAAGCCAGGAGCTGTGGCAGACAAGAAAACTCAGGCCAAAAAGCATTTGTGACAAACCTATTTGTCCATCTCCATACTCCTGTCATCCACAGAACAAAACACCAATGGTTTCCCATTGCCTTTCCTTTCAGTTCACCAGAGTTTTGTGTTGGCTTCGGGTTTGCCACACATCATTTAGAAACATAATGCAATTTACAGGAAAAAATCCTTGGCTTGCTTTTCTGTTTACCATTCCCGAGCATAATGAAAATGTTAAAATGCTAAGTCACTTGACATCTGCAACCCCAGTAATGCACTTGCTTTACTTTTTTTTGTAGTTACAAGAGTTGGTGAATATATTCAAAGCTCTTCAATTCACTTAAGTCGAGAAAGACGTGCTGCATATTCAATGAAATGCCACAGTTGTGACATGTTCCATCTCCTCTGCTGTGTTAAGTCTCTTCATTTATTCTCTTACAGACAGTCGCAGAATTTATTCTGAGATGAATAAAATTATCACTGATGTCCTTCAGAAAATAATGTGGGGCTTTCAACTGAATGCCGGAAGTTCAAGGAAAACATCCCAGGTGCCCAGGACATGAAGAACAAGTCATTGAACCTCTTCCATTGAGCTGTCATCTGTTCCTCCTGCCTGCGCACCGCACCCCCTGCTCCAGCCAGCCTTCTGCTTTAGTGAATAATGATTAACAGCACTGGCCCTAATTTAATGTGACCGGGCTTCTGTCCTTCTAAAAACAAGTCCTGAGAAGAAATAGCTCAAGCAAAAGTTGATCGCTGCATTCATTCGGATTGTGTATACATAGGTGCTCCCCGAGCAGCAGAATAAAGCTTGGGGATATGGATTCATTTTTCTGTGCCGTGCAATGTAATTTTTTCCTCTATTGTCAGCATCATTGTTGATCCTGAAATTATAGTGTCTGAGGAGTTATTCAACAGGAGATGTTCGACATGAAAAGAGTCTCAGAAAATAACCGCAACGAGAACATTTAAATAAACCCAGAGATTACAGAGACAAAATACAAAAATGACTCCAAGAAGCTCATTTGGTTTCATTCCACTACATTTGAGTGTTATCTGAGAGCGGGAGAAAGAAATCCCCAATTGGTTTGGAGCGATGGGAGAAAAACAGGCATCTCTCTGCCTGCATCACAGCCTATTAATTACCCTCAGATTACAGCGTGGGTCAGGCAGGGAGCATTCTGCTAAATCGCTAGTCAAAAGCTTGATCGCCTTCCCCATCCCTTCTCCAAGGAGGAGCTTGGCTTCTATGGAGGACTAGAGTAGAATTTGCCTTCTGTGTCTCAGGGTATTTGTGCTGGGTTCGGGTTTTTTTCCCCCTTTTTAGTTAATCCCCTCTTTTTCAAGGCCTGCCTGCTGACTTCCTTGGCACACTCATCACAGGGCACGATCCTCAGTTCCTCCCCTCTTCCCAAATATCTCCAGCAGTGGGGTCTGACCCAAGGGCTCCAAGGCCAGCGTGTTGGTGAGCCTCAGCACTGGGACCAAGCTTGCTGATGCTCAAAGGAAATCAGACCACCGCTATTTGTGCGAATCATATTTTGAGATAAGTAAATCTTCTAGGTTTACTTCCAATTATTTTTTCTTAAACATCAGGATTTTATCTTAAAAAAGAATCAATGTTTCTCTGCCTTTGAAGAGCAGAACCCTCCTGATATTCATTACTTGACTCAGCTGTTCGCTCAGGTCTTTTCCTTTGATGAGAAACTTGGATTTACAGGCAGTATTTAGCATTGTGATTAGTATATAATGTGACCTATTATTGGAATAAATGGGGTGCACAGCGCTATCTCAAGCAAAAGAGTTGACTTAGTTGTACTGGGAGGGAAAAAAAAAAAAAAACAGCTTGAGAATCATTATCTAGGATAACTGCTTTTAAAAAAAAAGAAAGAAAGAAAGAAAGAAGCAACACTGAAATGGGCATCTTCTTTTCCTTCAGAGCAAAAGAGGATCACATTAAAACTTGCCACGTCAACCAGTGGCATGTCCTACTCCCTCCATGGCTTCCCATCACATTAACCACCTAGGAAAAACAAAACACGTGTCTAAAAGGCCTCTCGACACCAAAGAGAAGTGCTGGACAAAGCCTTTTGGCTCATTATCGTGGCAACACCCATGACTAGCAATAGCTGAAGGAACACATTGATCCCAACATCTACAACTCCAATCAGCCTCAGCACCCCGCAGCAGCCGCGGCACACATTCACCATGCTGCTCAGTGCCAGCAGCTCAGTGGTTGGGATTCCACCCCAAAAGTTACCCCATGAACCATGCATCAGTAGTCACATTGCATCTAAGCATGCCTGGGAAACTCTGGTGTTTGTCCATCTTGTTTTGACTGCAGAACAGCTTGTTGTGAGCTCACCAGGAAACATTTAGGGCTGCTAGAAAAATATCTATCCGTAAGGATTATCATCACCAAACATTCTCCCCATCCACCAACGCAGAACCAGCCCACCTCTCTCTGAGCCATCCTGCCCATGGGACATCCCCGTGGGTCAGAACAGGGAAGATATGGGGTTACACATTAGCCAGAGCAGCCTCACCGAGGCCCCCA
>NW_027639005.1:0-33645 GCF_951394365.1 Tetrao urogallus
GACACTGCAATGGGATGGGGACACTGCTATGGGATGGGGACACTGCAATGGGGTGGGGACACTGCTATGGGATGGGGACACCTCTATGGGATGGGGACACTGCAATGGGGTGGGGACACTGCTATGGGATGGGGACACTGCTATGGGATGGGGACACTGCAAGGATGGGGACACTGCTATGGGATGGGGACACTGCTATGGGATGGGGACACTCTGCAGGGATGGGGACACTGCTATGGGATGGGGACACTGCAATGGGATGGGGACACCTCTATGGGATGGGGACACTGCTATGGGATGGGGACACCTCTATGGGATGGGGACACTGCTATGGGATGGGGACACCTCTATGGGATGGGGACACTGCAGGGATGGGGACACTACAGGGATGGGGACACATTGGTGGGATGGGGACACTGCTATGGGATGGGGACACTGCAATGGGATGGGGACACTGCTATGGGATGGGGACACTGCAATGGGATGGGGACACTGCTATGGGATGGGGACACTGCAATGGGATGGGGACACTGCAGGGATGGGGACACTGCAGGGATGGGGACACTGCTATGGGATGGGGACACCTCTATGGGATGGGGACACTGCTATGGGATGGGGACACCTCTATGGGATGGGGACACTGCTATGGGATGGGGACACCTCTATGGGATGGGACACTGCAGGGATGGGGACACTGCAGGGATGGGGACACTGCTATGGGATGGGGGACACCTCTATGGGATGGGGACACTGCTATGGGATGGGGACACCTCTATGGGATGGGGACACTGCTATGGGATGGGGACACCTCTATGGGATGGGGACACTGCAGGGATGGGGACACTACAGGGATGGGGACACATTGGTGGGATGGGGACACTGCTATGGGATGGGGACACTGCAATGGGATGGGGACACTGCTATGGGATGGGGACACTGCAATGGGATGGGGACACTGCTATGGGATGGGGACACTGCAATGGGATGGGGACACTGCAGGGATGGGGACACTGCTATGGGATGGGGACACTGCTATGGGATGGGGACACCTCTATGGGATGGGGACACTGCTATGGGATGGGGACACTGCAATGGGATGGGGACACTGCTATGGGATGGGGACACTGCAATGGGATGGGGACACTGCAGGGATGGGGACACTGCTATGGGATGGGGACACTGCTATGGGATGGGGACACCTCTATGGGATGGGGACACTGCTATGGGATGGGGACACTGCAATGGGATGGGGACACTGCAGGGATGGGGACACAGCAATGGGATGGGGACACTGCTATGGGATGGGGACACTGCAGGGATGGGGACACTGCAGGGATGGGGACACCTCTATGGGATGGGGACACTGCTATGGGATGGGGACACTGCTATGGGATGGGGACACTGCAGCGATGGGGACACTGCTATGGGATGGGGACACTGCAATGGGATGGGGACACTGCTATGGGATGGGGACACTGCTATGGGATGGGGACACTGCAATGGGATGGGGACACTGCTATGGGATGGGGACACTGCTATGGGATGGGGACACTGCTATGGGATGGGGACACTGCAGCGATGGGGACACTGCTATGGGATGGGGACACTGCAATGGGATGGGGACACTGCAGGGATGGGGACACTGCTATGGGATGGGGACACTGCTATGGGATGGGGACACTGCTATGGGATGGGGACACTGCAATGGGATGGGGACACTGCTATGGGATGGGGACACTGCAATGGGATGGGGACACTGCTATGGGATGGGGACATTGTGGAAGGATGGGGACACCTCAGCGTGATGGGGACAATGTGGGGGGATGGGGACACTGTAGAGTAATGGGGACATTGTGGGGTGTTGGGGACACCGTTGAAAGATGGGGACATCATGGAAGGATGGGGACACCTCAGTGTGATGGGGACACATAGGAATGGGGACACGATGGAGTGACGGGGACACTGTGCAGCGTTGGGGACACCTCCATGTGGTGGGGACATTGTGGGGTGATGGGGACACTGCTATGGGGTGGGGACACATTGGTGGGATGGGGACACCGTGGGGGGATGGGGACACATTAGTGGGATGGGGACGTCCCAGTGGGTTGGGGACACCATGGGGGATGGGGACATCATGGGGGTTGGGGACATCATGGGGGTTGGGGACACCTCAGTGTGGTGGGGACAATGTGGGATGGGGACACCATGGGGGGTGGGGACACATTGGTGAGATGGGGACACGATGGGGTGATGGGGACAATGTGGAGGGTTGGGGACACATCCATGTGGTGGGGACACTGTGGGGTGATGGGGACACTGCTATGGGATGGGGACACTGCAATGGGATGGGGACACTGCTATGGGATGGGGACACTGTGCAGGGATGGGGACACGGCTATGGGATGGGGACACTGCTATGGGATGGGGACACTGTGCAGGGATGGGGACACGGCTATGGGATGGGGACACTGCTATGGGATGGGGACACCTCTATGGGATGGGGACACTGCTATGGGATGGGGACACTGCAATGGGATGGGGACACTGCTATGGGATGGGGACACTGCAATGGGATGGGGACACTGCTATGGGATGGGGACACTGCTATGGGATGGGGACACTGCTATGGGATGGGGACACTGCAGGGATGGGGACACTGCAATGGGATGGGGACACTGCAATGGGATGGGGACACTGCAATGGGATGGGGACACTGCTATGGGATGGGGACACTGCTATGGGATGGGGACACTGCAATGGGATGGGGACACTGCTATGGGATGGGGACACCTCTATGGGATGGGGACACTGCGATGGGATGGGGACACTGCTATGGGATGGGGACACTGCAGCGATGGGGACACTGCTATGGGATGGGGACACTGCTATGGGATGGGGACACTGCAATGGGATGGGGACAATGCTATGGGATGGGGACACTGCTATGGGATGGGGACACTGCAATGGGATGGGGACAATGCTATGGGATGGGGACACTGCTATGGGATGGGGACACTGCTATGGGATGGGGACACTGCAATGGGATGGGGACACTGCAGGGATGGGGACACTGCTATGGGATGGGGACACTGCGATGGGATGGGGACACTGCTATGGGATGGGGACACTGCTATGGGATGGGGACACTGCAGCGATGGGGACACCGCTATGGGATGGGGACACTGCAATGGGATGGGGACACTGCAATGGGATGGGGACACTGCAATGGGATGGGGACACTGCTATGGGATGGGGACACTGCGATGGGATGGGGACACTGCTATGGGATGGGGACACTGCAATGGGATGGGGACACTGCAATGGGATGGGGACACTGCTATTGGATGGGGATACCTCTATGGGATGGGGACACTGCTATGGGATGGGGACACTGCGATGGGATGGGGACACTGTGCAGGAATGGGGACACTGCAGGGATGGGGACACTGCAATGGGATGGGGACACTGCAATGGGATGGGGACACTGCAATGGGATGGGGACACTGTGCAGGAATGGGGACACTGCTATGGGATGGGGACACTGCAATGCGATGGGGACACTGCTATGGGATGGGGACACTGCTATGGGATGGGGACACCTCTATGGGATGGGGACACTGCAATGGGATGGGGACACTGCTATGGGATGGGGACACTGCTATGGGATGGGGACACCTCTATGGGATGGGGACACTGCTATGGGATGGGGACACTGCTATGGGATGGGGACACTGCAATGGGATGGGGACACTGCAGGGATGGGGACACTGCTATGGGATGGGGACACTGCTATGGGATGGGGACACTGCAATGGGATGGGGACACTGCTATGGGATGGGGACACATCGATGGGATGGGGACACTGCTATGGGATGGGGACACTGTGCAGGAATGGGGACACTGCTATGGGATGGGGACACTGCTATGGGATGGGGACACTGCAATGGGATGGGGACACTGCTATGGGATGGGGACACTGCAATGGGATGGGGACACTGCTATGGGATGGGGACACTGCAATGGGATGGGGACACTGCAGGAATGGGGACACTGCAATGGGATGGGGACACTGCTATGGGATGGGGACACATCGATGGGATGGGGACACTGCTATGGGATGGGGACACTGCTATGGGATGGGGACACTGCAATGGGATGGGGACACTGCTATGGGATGGGGACACTGCAATGGGATGGGGACACTGCTATGGGATGGGGACACTGCTATGGGATGGGGACACTGCAGGAATGGGGACACTGCTATGGGATGGGGACACTGCTATGGGATGGGGACACTGCAGGGATGGGGACACTGCTATGGGATGGGGACACTGCAATGGGATGGGGACACATTGGTGGGATGGGGACACTGCAATGGGATGGGGACACTGCAATGGGATGGGGACACTGCTATGGGATGGGGACACCTCTATGGGATGGGGACACTGCAATGGGATGGGGACACTGCTATGGGATGGGGACACTGCAATGGGATGGGGACACTGCAATGGGATGGGGACACTGCTATGGGATGGGGACACCGCTATGGGATGGGGACACTGCTATGGGATGGGGACACTGTGCAGGGATGGGGACACGGCTATGGGATGGGGACACTGCTATGGGATGGGGACACTGCTATGGGATGGGGACACTGCTATGGGATGGGGACACTGCAGGGATGGGGACACTGCTATGGGATGGGGACACTGCAATGGGATGGGGACACTGCTATGGGATGGGGACACTGCAATGGGATGGGGACACTGCAATGGGATGGGGACACCTCTATGGGATGGGGACACTGTAGGGATGGGGACACTGCTATGGGATGGGGACACTGCAATGGGATGGGGACACTGCTATGGGATGGGGACACTGCAATGGGATGGGGACACTGCAATGGGATGGGGACACCTCTATGGGATGGGGACACTGTAGGGATGGGGACACTGCTATGGGATGGGGACACTGCTATGGGATGGGGACACTGCTATGGGATGGGGACACTGCAATGGGATGGGGACACTGCAGGGATGGGGACACTGCTATGGGATGGGGACACTGCTATGGGATGGGGACACTGCAATGGGATGGGGACACTGCTATGGGATGGGGACACTGCAGGGATGGGGACACTGCTATGGGATGGGGACACTGCTATGGGATGGGGACACTGCTATGGGATGGGGACACTGCAATGGGATGGGGACACTGCTATGGGATGGGGACACTGCAATGGGATGGGGACACCTCTATGGGATGGGGACACCTCTATGGGATGGGGACACTGCAGGGATGGGGACACTGCTATGGGATGGGGACACTGCTATGGGATGGGGACACTGCAATGGGATGGGGACACTGCTATGGGATGGGGACACTGCAATGGGATGGGGACACCTCTATGGGATGGGGACACTGTAGGGATGGGGACACTGCTATGGGATGGGGACACTGCTATGGGATGGGGACACTGCTATGGGATGGGGACACTGCAATGGGATGGGGACACTGCAGGGATGGGGACACTGCTATGGGATGGGGACACTGCTATGGGATGGGGACACTGCTATGGGATGGGGACACCTCTATGGGATGGGGACACTGCTATGGGATGGGGACACTGCTATGGGATGGGGACACTGCAATGGGATGGGGACACTGCTATGGGATGGGGACACTGCAATGGGATGGGGACACTGCTATGGGATGGGGACATTGTGGAAGGATGTGGACACCTCAGCGTGATGGGGACAATGTGGGGGGATGGGGACACTGTAGAGTAATGGGGACATTGTGGGGTGTTGGGGACACCGTTGAAAGATGGGGACATCATGGAAGGATGGGGACACCTCAGTGTGATGGGGACACATAGGAATGGGGACACGATGGAGTGACGGGGACACTGTGCAGCGTTGGGGACACCTCCATGTGGTGGGGACATTGTGGGGTGATGGGGACACTGCTATGGGGTGGGGACACATTGGTGGGATGGGGACACCGTGGGGGGATGGGGACACATTAGTGGGATGGGGACGTCCCAGTGGGTTGGGGACACCATGGGGGATGGGGACATCATGGGGGTTGGGGGACATCATGGGGGTTGGGGACACCTCAGTGTGGTGGGGACAATGTGGGATGGGGACACCATGGGGGGTGGGGACACATTGGTGAGATGGGGACACGATGGGGTGATGGGGACAATGTGGAGGGTTGGGGACACATCCATGTGGTGGGGACACTGCTATGGGATGGGGACACTGCTATGGGATGGGGACACTGCAATGGGATGGGGACACTGCAATGGGATGGGGACACTGCAGGGATGGGGACACTGCTATGGGATGGGGACACTGCAGGGATGGGGACACTGCTATGGGATGGGGACACTGCTATGGGATGGGGACACTGCAGGGATGGGGACACTGCAATGGGATGGGGACACTGCTATGGGATGGGGACACTGCAGGGATGGGGACACTGCTATGGGATGGGGACACTGCAATGGGATGGGGACACTGCTATGGGATGGGGACACTGCAATGGGATGGGGACACTGCTATGGGATGGGGACACTGCAATGGGATGGGGACACTGCTATGGGATGGGGACACTGCTATGGGATGGGGACACTGCTATGGGATGGGGACACTGCAATGGGACGGGGACACTGCAATGGGATGGGGACACTGCTATGGGATGGGGACACTGCTATGGGATGGGGACACTGCAATGGGATGGGGACACTGCTATGGGATGGGGACACTGCGATGGGATGGGGACACTGCTATGGGACGGGGACACTGCAATGGGATGGGGACACTGCTATGGGATGGGGACACTGCTATGGGATGGGGGCACCTCTATGGGATGGGGACACAGCAGGGATGGGGACACTGCTATGGGATGGGGACACTGCTATGGGATGGGGACACTGTGGGGTGATGGGGACACTGCTATGGGATGGGGACACTGCTATGGGATGGGGACACTGCAATGGGATGGGGACACCTCTATGGGATGGGGACACTGCTATGGGATGGGGACACTGTGCAGGGATGGGGACACGGCTATGGGATGGGGACACTGCTATGGGATGGGGACACTGCTATGGGATGGGGACACTGCTATGGGATGGGGACACTGCAGGGATGGGGACACTGCTATGGGATGGGGACACCTCTATGGGATTGGGGACACTGCTATGGGATGGGGACACTGCAGGGATGGGGACACTGCTATGGGATGGGGACACTGCAATGGGATGGGGACACTGCAATGGGATGGGGACACCTCTATGGGATGGGGACACTGTAGGGATGGGGACACTGCTATGGGATGGGGACACTGCAATGGGATGGGGACACCTCTATGGGATGGGGACACTGCTATGGGATGGGGACACTGCAATGGGATGGGGACACCTCTATGGGATGGGGACACTGCAGGGATGGGGACACTGCAATGGGATGGGGACACTGCTATGGGATGGGGACACTGCTATGGGATGGGGACACCTCTATGGGATGGGGACACCTCTATGGGATGGGGACACTGCTATGGGATGGGGACACTGCAATGGGATGGGGACACTGCTATGGGATGGGGACACCTCTATGGGATGGGGACACTGCTATGGGATGGGGACACTGCTATGGGATGGGGACACCTCTATGGGATGGGGACACTGCAATGGGATGGGGACACTGCTATGGGATGGGGACACCTCTATGGGATGGGGACACTGCTATGGGATGGGGACACTGCTATGGGATGGGGACACCTCTATGGGATGGGGACACTGCTATGGGATGGGGACACTGCTATGGGATGGGGACACTGCAATGGGATGGGGACACTGCTATGGGATGGGGACACCTCTATGGGATGGGGACACTGCTATGGGATGGGGACACTGCTATGGGATGGGGACACCTCTATGGGATGGGGACACTGCTATGGGATGGGGACACTGCAATGGGATGGGGACACTGCTATGGGATGGGGACACTGCTATGGGATGGGGACACTGCTATGGGATGGGGACACCTCTATGGGATGGGGACACTGCAATGGGATGGGGACACTGCAGGGATGGGGACACTGCTATGGGATGGGGACACCTCTATGGGATGGGGACACTGCAGGGATGGGGACACTGCTATGGGATGGGGACACTGCAATGGGATGGGGACACTGCAGGGATGGGGACACTGCAATGGGATGGGGACACTGCTATGGGAAGGGGACACTGCAGGGATGGGGACACTGCTATGGGATGGGGACACCTCTATGGGATGGGGACACTGCTATGGGATGGGGACACTGCTATGGGAAGGGGACACTGCAGGGATGGGGACACTGCTATGGGATGGGGACACTGCAATGGGATGGGGACACTGCTATGGGATGGGGACACTGCTATGGGATGGGGACACTGCTATGGGATGGGGACACTGCTATGGGATGGTGGCGCCATGGCGGTGGTGACCCGCCGTCGTTTTGGGGACACCGGTTGTGACAGCGACACCCCCGAGGCCCAGCGGCGCTGCGATCCTTTACTGCCCGATGCGCGGCTCGGAGCCCCGGCGGTCGGCGCCGGGTTGCGGCTCCGCGATGCCCCGGGGCTCAGAGCGCGGTGCCCCCCGGCGCCCGGCCGTCCCTGGGGTAGAACTCGGCCAGCACGTCGTCGGGGATTCGCTTCAGGAGGTGCCTCGGGAAGGTGCGCAGCAGCTGCCAGCCCAGGTCCAGCGACTCGAAGATGCTGCGGTTCTCGTAGGGCCCTGCGGGGAGGACGGGGAGGGGGGGGATGGAAGCGCAGCACGGCGGCCTCGCGGCGGCTCCACGGAGCGGCGCACGGCCCGCAGCCCGGCCCAGCGGCGCGCAAGGCGGCGGGCGGCGCCTCCGGAGCGTCTGAGCGGCTCTCTATGTGGTCTCTATGTGGCTCTATGGGGCTCTACGGGGCTCTATGGGTCTGTATGGGACTCTATGGGTCTCTACATGGCTCTATGTGGCTCGGTCAGTCTCTATGGGTCTCTGTGGGTCTCTATGTGGCTCTATGGGACTCCGTGGGGCTCTATGTGGTTCTATGGGGCTCTATGGGTCCGTGTGGGGCTCTACGGGGCTCTATGGGGCTTTATGTGGCCCTATGGGTCTCTATGGGTCTGTATGGGTGTCTGTGTGGCTCTGTATGTCTGTATGGGTCTCCATATGGCTCCATGTGGCTCTATGTGGCCCTATGGGGCTCTATGGGGCTCTATGTGGCCCTATGGGTCTGTATGGGTCTCTATTTGGCTCTATGGGACTTTATGGGTCTCTATGGGGCTCTATGGGACTCTGTGGGGCTCTGTGTGGTTCTATGGGGCTTTATGTGGACCTATGTGGCCCTATGGGTCTGTATGGGGCTCTATGGGTCTCTATATGGCTCTACGGGGTTCTATGTGGCCCTATGGGTCTCTATGGGTCTCTACGGGTCTCTATATGGCTCTATGGGGCTTTATGTGGACCCATGGGTCTCTATGGGTCTGTATGGGTCTCTATATGGCTCTATGGGGCTTTATGTGGCCCTATGGGTCTCTATGGGTCTGTATGGGTGTCTGTGTGGCTCTGTATGTCTGTATGGGTCTCCATATGGCTCCATGTGGCTCTATGTGGCCCTATGGGGCTCTATGGGGCTCTATGTGGCCCTATGGGTCTGTATGGGTCTCTATTTGGCTCTATGGGACTTTATGGGACTCTATGGGGCTCTATGGGACTCTGTGGGGCTCTATGTGGTTCTATGGGGCTTTATGTGGACCTATGTGGCCCTATGGGTCTGTATGGGGCTCTATGGGTCTCTATATGGCTCTACGGGGTTCTATGTGGCCCTATGGGTCTCTACGGGTCTCTATATGGCTCTATGGGGCTTTATGTGGACCCATGGGTCTCTATGGGTCTGTATGGGTCTCTATGTGGCTCTACGGGGCTTTATGTGGCCCTATGGGTCTCTATGGGTCTGTATGGGTGTCTGTGTGGCTCTGTATGGCTCTATGGGTCTCCATATGGCTCTATGTGGCCCTATGGGTCTGTATGGATCTGTATGGGGCTCTATGGGTCTCTATGTGGCTCTATGGGGTTCTATGTGGCCCTATGGGTCTCTATGGGGCTCTATGTGGCTCTATGGGTCTCTATATGGCTCTATGGGGCTCTATGTGGCCCTATGGGTCTCTATATGGCTCTACGGGGTTCTATGTGGCCCATGGGTCTCTATGGGTCTGTATGGGTCTCTACGGGGCTCTATGGGGCTTTATGTGGACCCATGGGTCTCTATGGGTCTGTATGGGTGTCTGTGTGGCTCTGTATGTCTGTATGGGTCTCCATATGGCTCTATGTGGCCCTATGGGTCTGTATGGATCTGTATGGGGCTCTATGGGGCTCTATGGGGCTCTATGGGGTTCTATGTGGCCCTATGGGTCTCTATGGGGCTCTACGGGTCTCTATGTGGCTCTATGGGTCTCTATATGACTCTGTGTGGCCCTATGAGTCTCTATGGGGCTGTACGGGTCTCTATATCACTCTATGGGGCTCTACGTGGCTCTGTGGATCTCTATGGGTCACTGTGGGTCTCTACGTGGCTGTATAGGTCTGTATGGGTCTGTATGGGACTCTATGGGTCTCTACAGGGCTCCGGAGCGTCTGGGCGGCTCTCTATGAGGTCTCTATGTGGCTCTATGGGGCTCTACGGGGCTCTATGGGTCTGTATGGGACTCTATGGGTCTCTACATGGCTCTATGTGGCTCGGTCAGTCTCTATGGGTCTCTGTGGGTCTCTATGTGGCTCTATGGGACTCCGTGGGGCTCTATGTGGTTCTATGGGGCTCTATGGGTCCGTGTGGGGCTCTACGGGGCTCTATGGGGCTTTATGTGGCCCTATGGGTCTCTATGGGTCTGTATGGGTGTCTGTGTGGCTCTGTATGTCTGTATGGGTCTCCATATGGCTCCATGTGGCTCTATGTGGCCCTATGGGGCTCTATGGGGCTCTATGTGGCCCTATGGGTCTGTATGGGTCTCTATTTGGCTCTATGGGACTTTATGGGTCTCTATGGGGCTCTATGGGACTCTGTGGGGCTCTGTGTGGTTCTATGGGGCTTTATGTGGACCTATGTGGCCCTATGGGTCTGTATGGGGCTCTATGGGTCTCTATATGGCTCTACGGGGTTCTATGTGGCCCTATGGGTCTCTATGGGTCTCTACGGGTCTCTATATGGCTCTATGGGGCTTTATGTGGACCCATGGGTCTCTATGGGTCTGTATGGGTCTCTATATGGCTCTATGGGGCTTTATGTGGCCCTATGGGTCTCTATGGGTCTGTATGGGTGTCTGTGTGGCTCTGTATGTCTGTATGGGTCTCCATATGGCTCCATGTGGCTCTATGTGGCCCTATGGGGCTCTATGGGGCTCTATGTGGCCCTATGGGTCTGTATGGGTCTCTATTTGGCTCTATGGGACTTTATGGGACTCTATGGGGCTCTATGGGACTCTGTGGGGCTCTATGTGGTTCTATGGGGCTTTATGTGGACCTATGTGGCCCTATGGGTCTGTATGGGGCTCTATGGGTCTCTATATGGCTCTACGGGGTTCTATGTGGCCCTATGGGTCTCTACGGGTCTCTATATGGCTCTATGGGGCTTTATGTGGACCCATGGGTCTCTATGGGTCTGTATGGGTCTCTATGTGGCTCTACGGGGCTTTATGTGGCCCTATGGGTCTCTATGGGTCTGTATGGGTGTCTGTGTGGCTCTGTATGTCTGTATGGGTCTCCATATGGCTCTATGTGGCCCTATGGGTCTGTATGGGGCTCTATGGGTCTCTATATGGCTCTACGGGGTTCTATGTGGCCCTATGGGTCTCTATGGGTCTCTACGGGTCTCTATATGGCTCTATGGGGCTTTATGTGGACCCATGGGTCTCTATGGGTCTGTATGGGTGTCTGTGTGGCTCTGTATGTCTGTATGGGTCTCCATATGGCTCTCTGTGGCCCTATGGTTCTGTATGGATCTGTATGGGGCTCTATGGGTCTCTATGGGGCTCTATGGGGTTCTATGTGGCCCTATGGGTCTCTATGGGGCTCTACGGGTCTCTATGTGGCTCTATGGGTCTCTATATGACTCTGTGTGGCCCTATGAGTCTCTATGGGGCTGTACGGGTCTCTATATCACTCTATGGGGCTCTACGTGGCTCTGTGGATCTCTATGGGTCACTGTGGGTCTCTACGTGGCTGTATAGGTCTGTATGGGTCTGTATGGGACTCTATGGGTCTCTACAGGTCTCCGGAGCGTCTGGGCGGCTCTCTATGAGGTCTCTATGTGGCTCTATGGGGCTCTACGGGGCTCTATGGGTCTGTATGGGACTCTATAGGTCTCTACATGGCTCTATGTGGCTCGGTCAGTCTCTATGGGTCTCTGTGGGTCTCTATGTGGCTCTATGGGACTCCGTGGGGCTCTATGTGGCTCTATGGGACTCTGTGGGTCTGTGTGGGGCTCTACGGGGCTCTATGGGGCTTTATGTGGCCCTATGGGTCTCTATGGGTCTGTATGGGTGTCTGTGTGGCTCTGTATGTCTGTATGGGTCTCCATATGGCTCCATGTGGCTCTATGTGGCCCTATGGGGCTCTATGGGGCTCTATGTGGCCCTATGGGTCTGTATGGGTCTCTATTTGGCTCTATGGGACTTTATGGGACTCTATGGGGCTCTATGGGACTCTGTGGGGCTCTATGTGGTTCTATGGGGCTTTATGTGGACCTATGTGGCCCTATGGGTCTGTATGGGGCTCTATGGGTCTCTATATGGCTCTACGGGGTTCTATGTGGCCCTATGGGTCTCTATGGGTCTCTACGGGTCTCTATATGGCTCTATGGGGCTTTATGTGGACCCATGGGTCTCTATGGGTCTGTATGGGTCTCTATGTGGCTCTACGGGGCTTTATGTGGCCCTATGGGTCTCTATGGGTCTGTATGGGTGTCTGTGTGGCTCTGTATGGCTCTATGGGTCTCCATATGGCTCTATGTGGCCCTATGGGTCTGTATGGATCTGTATGGGGCTCTATGGGTCTCTATGTGGCTCTATGGGGTTCTATGTGGCCCTATGGGTCTCTATGGGGCTCTATGTGGCTCTATGGGTCTCTATATGGCTCTATGGGGCTCTATGTGGCCCTATGGGTCTCTATATGGCTCTACGGGGTTCTATGTGGCCCATGGGTCTCTATGGGTCTGTATGGGTGTCTGTGTGGCTCTGTATGTCTGTATGGGTCTCCATATGGCTCTATGTGGCCGTATGGGTCTGTATGGATCTGTATGGGGCTCTATGGGGCTCTATGGGGCTCTATGGGGTTCTATGTGGCCCTATGGGTCTCTATGGGGCTCTACGGGTCTCTATGTGGCTCTATGGGTCTCTATATGACTCTGTGTGGCCCTATGAGTCTCTATGGGGCTGTACGGGTCTCTATATCACTCTATGGGGCTCTACGTGGCTCTGTGGATCTCTATGGGTCACTGTGGGTCTCTACGTGGCTGTATAGGTCTGTATGGGTCTGTATGGGACTCTATGGGTCTCTACAGGTCTCCGGAGCGTCTGGGCGGCTCTCTATGAGGTCTCTATGGGGCTCTATGGGGCTCTACGGGGCTCTATGGGTCTGTATGGGACTCTATGGGTCTCTACATGGCTCTATGTGGCTCGGACAGTCTCTATGGGTCTCTGTGGGTCTCTATGTGGCTCTATGGGACTCTATGGGTCTGTGTGGGGCTCTACGGGGCTCTATGGGGCTTTATGTGGCCCTATGGGTCTCTATGGGTCTGTATGGGTGTCTGTGTGGCTCTGTATGTCTGTATGGGTCTCCATATGGCTCCATGTGGCTCTATGTGGCCCTATGGGGCTCTATGGGGCTCTATGTGGCCCTATGGGTCTGTATGGGTCTCTATTTGGCTCTATGGGACTTTATGGGACTCTATGGGGCTCTATGGGACTCTGTGGGGCTCTATGTGGTTCTATGGGGCTTTATGTGGACCTATGTGGCCCTATGGGTCTGTATGGGGCTCTATGGGTCTCTATATGGCTCTACGGGGTTCTATGTGGCCCTATGGGTCTCTATGGGTCTGTATGGGTCTCTACGGGGCTCTATGGGGCTTTATGTGGACCCATGGGTCTCTATGGGTCTGTATGGGTCTCTATGTGGCTCTACGGGGCTTTATGTGGCCCTATGGGTCTCTATGGGTCTGTATGGGTGTCTGTGTGGCTCTGTATGGCTCTATGGGTCTCCATATGGCTCTATGTGGCCCTATGGGTCTGTATGGATCTGTATGGGGCTCTATGGGTCTCTATGTGGCTCTATGGGGTTCTATGTGGCCCTATGGGTCTCTATGGGGCTCTATGTGGCTCTATGGGTCTCTATATGGCTCTATGGGGCTCTATGTGGCCCTATGGGTCTCTATATGGCTCTACGGGGTTCTATGTGGCCCATGGGTCTCTATGGGTCTGCATGGGTCTCTACGGGGCTCTATGGGGCTTTATGTGGACCCATGGGTCTCTATGGGTCTGTATGGGTGTCTGTGTGGCTCTGTATGTCTGTATGGGTCTCCATATGGCTCTATGTGGCCGTATGGGTCTGTATGGATCTGTATGGGGCTCTATGGGGCTCTATGGGGCTCTATGGGGTTCTATGTGGCCCTATGGGTCTCTATGGGGCTCTACGGGTCTCTATGTGGCTCTATGGGTCTCTATATGACTCTGTGTGGCCCTATGAGTCTCTATGGGGCTGTACGGGTCTCTATATCACTCTATGGGGCTCTACGTGGCTCTGTGGATCTCTATGGGTCACTGTGGGTCTCTACGTGGCTGTATAGGTCTGTATGGGTCTGTATGGGACTCTATGGGTCTCTACAGGTCTCCGGAGCGTCTGGGCGGCTCTCTATGAGGTCTCTATGTGGCTCTATGGGGCTCTACGGGGCTCTATGGGTCTGTATGGGACTCTATGGGTCTCTACATGGCTCTATGTGGCTCGGTCAGTCTCTATGGGTCTCTGTGGGTCTCTATGTGGCTCTATGGGACTCTGTGGGTCTGTATGGGGCTCTACGGGGCTCTATGGGGCTTTATGTGGACCTATGGTTCTCTATGGGTCTGTATGGGACTCTATAGGTCTCTACATGGCTCTATGTGGCTCTATCAGTCTCTATGGGTCTCTGTGGGTCTCTATGTGGCTCTATGGGTCTCTGTGGGTCTCTATGTGGCTCTATGGGACTCCGTGGGGCTCTATGTGGCTCTATGGGACTCTGTGGGGCTCTATGTGGCTCTAAGGGACTCTGTGGGTCTGTGTGGGGCTCTACGGGGCTCTATGGGGCTTTATGTGGACCTATGGGTCTCTATGGGTCTGTATGGGTGTCTGTGTGGCTCTGTATGTCTGTATGGGTCTCCATATGGCTCCATGTGGCTCTATGTGGCCCTATGGGGCTCTATGTGGCCCTATGGGTCTGTATGGGTCTCTATTTGGCTCTATGGGACTTTATGGGACTCTATGGGGCTCTATGGGACTCTGTGGGGCTCTATGTGGTTCTATGGGGCTTTATGTGGACCTATGTGGCCCTATGGGTCTGTATGGGGCTCTATGGGTCTCTATATGGCTCTACGGGGTTCTATGTGGCCCTATGGGTCTCTATGGGTCTCTACGGGTCTCTATATGGCTCTATGGGGCTTTATGTGGACCCATGGGTCTCTATGGGTCTGTATGGGTGTCTGTGTGGCTCTGTATGTCTGTATGGGTCTCCATATGGCTCTATGTGGCCCTATGGTTCTGTATGGATCTGTATGGGGCTCTATGGGTCTCTATGGGGCTCTATGGGGTTCTATGTGGCCCTATGGGTCTCTATGGGGCTCTACGGGTCTCTATGTGGCTCTATGGGTCTCTATATGACTCTGTGTGGCCCTATGAGTCTCTATGGGGCTGTACGGGTCTCTATATCACTCTATGGGGCTCTACGTGGCTCTGTGGATCTCTATGGGTCACTGTGGGTCTCTACGTGGCTGTATAGGTCTGTATGGGTCTGTATGGGACTCTATGGGTCTCTACAGGTCTCCGGAGCGTCTGGGCGGCTCTCTATGTGGTCTCTATGTGGCTCTATGGGGCTCTACGGGGCTCTATGGGTCTGTATGGGACTCTATAGGTCTCTACATGGCTCTATGTGGCTCGGTCAGTCTCTATGGGTCTCTGTGGGTCTCTATGTGGCTCTATGGGACTCTGTGGGTCTGTATGGGGCTCTACGGGGCTCTATGGGGCTTTATGTGGACCTATGGGTCTCTATGGGTCTGTATGGGTGTCTGTGTGGCTCTGTATGTCTGTATGGGTCTCCATATGGCTCCATGTGGCTCTATGTGGCCCTATGGGGCTCTATGGGGCTCTATGGGGCTCTATGTGGTCCTATGGGTCTGTATGGGTCTCTATTTGGCTCTATGGGACTTTATGGGACTCTATGGGGCTCTATGGGACTCTGTGGGGCTCTATGTGGTTCTATGGGGCTTTATGTGGACCTATGTGGCCCTATGGGTCTGTATGGGGCTCTATGGGTCTCTATATGGCTCTACGGGGTTCTATGTGGCCCTATGGGTCTCTATGGGTCTGTATGGGTCTCTACGGGGCTCTATGGGGCTTTATGTGGACCCATGGGTCTCTATGGGTCTGTATGGGTGTCTGTGTGGCTCTGTATGTCTGTATGGGTCTCCATATGGCTCTATGTGGCCCTATGGTTCTGTATGGATCTGTATGGGGCTCTATGGGTCTCTATGGGGCTCTATGGGGTTCTATGTGGCCCTATGGGTCTCTATGGGGCTCTACGGGTCTCTATGTGGCTCTATGGGTCTCTATATGACTCTGTGTGGCCCTATGAGTCTCTATGGGGCTGTACGGGTCTCTATATCACTCTATGGGGCTCTACGTGGCTCTGTGGATCTCTATGGGTCACTGTGGGTCTCTACGTGGCTGTATAGGTCTGTATGGGTCTGTATGGGACTCTATGGGTCTCTACAGGTCTCCGGAGCGTCTGGGCGGCTCTCTATGAGGTCTCTATGGGGCTCTATGGGGCTCTACGGGGCTCTATGGGTCTGTATGGGACTCTATGGGTCTCTACATGGCTCTATGTGGCTCGGTCAGTCTCTATGGGTCTCTGTGGGTCTCTATGTGGCTCTATGGGACTCTATGGGTCTGTGTGGGGCTCTACGGGGCTCTATGGGGCTTTATGTGGCCCTATGGGTCTCTATGGGTCTGTATGGGTGTCTGTGTGGCTCTGTATGTCTGTATGGGTCTCCATATGGCTCCATGTGGCTCTATGTGGCCCTATGGGGCTCTATGGGGCTCTATGTGGCCCTATGGGTCTGTATGGGTCTCTATTTGGCTCTATGGGACTTTATGGGACTCTATGGGGCTCTATGGGACTCTGTGGGGCTCTATGTGGTTCTATGGGGCTTTATGTGGACCTATGTGGCCCTATGGGTCTGTATGGGGCTCTATGGGTCTCTATATGGCTCTACGGGGTTCTATGTGGCCCTATGGGTCTCTATGGGTCTGTATGGGTCTCTACGGGGCTCTATGGGGCTTTATGTGGACCCATGGGTCTCTATGGGTCTGTATGGGTCTCTATGTGGCTCTACGGGGCTTTATGTGGCCCTATGGGTCTCTATGGGTCTGTATGGGTGTCTGTGTGGCTCTGTATGGCTCTATGGGTCTCCATATGGCTCTATGTGGCCCTATGGGTCTGTATGGATCTGTATGGGGCTCTATGGGTCTCTATGTGGCTCTATGGGGTTCTATGTGGCCCTATGGGTCTCTATGGGGCTCTATGTGGCTCTATGGGTCTCTATATGGCTCTATGGGGCTCTATGTGGCCCTATGGGTCTCTATATGGCTCTACGGGGTTCTATGTGGCCCATGGGTCTCTATGGGTCTCTACGGGTCTCTATATGGCTCTATGGGGCTTTATGTGGACCCATGGGTCTCTATGGGTCTGTATGGGTGTCTGTGTGGCTCTGTATGTCTGTATGGGTCTCCATATGGCTCTCTGTGGCCCTATGGGTCTGTATGGATCTGTATGGGGCTCTATGGGTCTCTATGGGGCTCTATGGGGTTCTATGTGGCCCTATGGGTCTCTATGGGGCTCTACGGGTCTCTATGTGGCTCTATGGGTCTCTATATGACTCTGTGTGGCCCTATGAGTCTCTATGGGGCTGTACGGGTCTCTATATCACTCTATGGGGCTCTACGTGGCTCTGTGGATCTCTATGGGTCACTGTGGGTCTCTACGTGGCTGTATAGGTCTGTATGGGTCTGTATGGGACTCTATGGGTCTCTACAGGTCTCCGGAGCGTCTGGGCGGCTCTCTATGAGGTCTCTATGTGGCTCTATGGGGCTCTACGGGGCTCTATGGGTCTGTATGGGACTCTATAGGTCTCTACATGGCTCTATGTGGCTCGGTCAGTCTCTATGGGTCTCTGTGGGTCTCTATGTGGCTCTATGGGACTCTGTGGGGCTCTATGTGGTTCTATGGGGCTCTATGGGTCTGTGTGGGGCTCTACGGGGCTCTATGGGGCTTTATGTGGCCCTATGGGTCTCTATGGGTCTGTATGGGTGTCTGTGTGGCTCTGTATGTCTGTATGGGTCTCCATATGGCTCCATGTGGCTCTATGTGGCCCTATGGGGCTCTATGGGCTCTATGTGGCCCTATGGGTCTGTATGGGTCTCTATTTGGCTCTATGGGACTTTATGGGACTCTATGGGGCTCTATGGGATTCTGTGGGGCTCTATGTGGTTCTATGGGGCTTTATGTGGACCTATGTGGCCCTATGGGTCTGTATGGGGCTCTATGGGTCTCTATATGGCTCTACGGGGTTCTATGTGGCCCTATGGGTCTCTATGGGTCTCTGCGGGTCTCTACGGGGCTCTATGGGGCTTTATGTGGACCCATGGGTCTCTATGGGTCTGTATGGGTGTCTGTGTGGCTCTGTATGTCTGTATGGGTCTCCATATGGCTCTATGTGGCCCTATGGGTCTGTATGGATCTGTATGGGGCTCTATGGGTCTCTATGGGGCTCTATGGGGTTCTATGTGGCCCTATGGGTCTCTATGGGGCTCTATGGGTCTCTATGTGGCTCTATGTGTCTCTATATGACTCTGTGTGGCCCTATGAGTCTCTATGGGGCTGTACGGGTCTCTATATCACTCTATGGGGCTCTACGTGGCTCTGTGGATCTCTATGGGTCACTGTGGGTCTCTACGTGGCTGTATAGGTCTGTATGGGTCTGTATGGGACTCTATGGGTCTCTACAGGTCTCCGGAGCGTCTGGGCGGCTCTCTATGAGGTCTCTATGTGGCTCTATGGGGCTCTACGGGGCTCTATGGGTCTGTATGGGACTCTATAGGTCTCTACATGGCTCTATGTGGCTCGGTCAGTCTCTATGGGTCTCTGTGGGTCTCTATGTGGCTCTATGGGACTCCGTGGGGCTCTATGTGGTTCTATGGGGCTCTATGGGTCTGTGTGGGGCTCTACGGGGCTCTATGGGGCTTTATGTGGCCCTATGGGTCTCTATGGGTCTGTATGGGTGTCTGTGTGGCTCTGTATGTCTGTATGGGTCTCCATATGGCTCCATGTGGCTCTATGTGGCCCTATGGGGCTCTATGGGGCTCTATGTGGCCCTATGGGTCTGTATGGGTCTCTATTTGGCTCTATGGGACTTTATGGGACTCTATGGGGCTCTATGGGACTCTGTGGGGCTCTATGTGGTCCTATGGGGCTTTATGTGGACCTATGTGGCCCTATGGGTCTGTATGGGGCTCTATGGGTCTCTATATGGCTCTACGGGGTTCTATGTGGCCCTATGGGTCTCTATGGGGCTCTATGGGTCTCTATATGGCTCTACGGGGTTCTATGTGGCCCTATGGGTCTCTATGGGTCTGTATGGGTCTCTATATGGCTCTATGGGGCTTTATGTGGACCCATGGGTCTCTATGGGTCTGTATGGGTGTCTGTGTGGCTCTGTATGTCTGTATGGGTCTCCATATGGCTCTATGTGGCCCTATGGGTCTGTATGGATCTGTATGGGGCTCTATGGGTCTCTATGTGGCTCTATGGGGTTCTATGTGGCCCTATGGGTCTCTATGGGGCTCTACGGGTCTCTATGTGGCTCTATGGGTCTCTATATGACTCTGTGTGGCCCTATGAGTCTCTATGGGGCTGTACGGGTCTCTATATCACTCTATGGGGCTCTACGTGGCTCTGTGGATCTCTATGGGTCACTGTGGGTCTCTACGTGGCTGTATAGGTCTGTATGGGTCTGTATGGGACTCTATGGGTCTCTACAGGGCTCCGGAGCGTCTGAGCGGCTCTCTATGTGGTCTCTATGTGGCTCTATGGGGCTCTACGGGGCTCTATGGGTCTGTATGGGACTCTATAGGTCTCTACATGGCTCTATGTGGCTCGGTCAGTCTCTATGGGTCTCTGTGGGTCTCTATGTGGCTCTATGGGACTCCGTGGGGCTCTATGTGGTTCTATGGGGCTCTATGGGTCTGTGTGGGGCTCTACGGGGCTCTATGGGGCTTTATGTGGACCTATGGGTCTCTATGGGTCTGTATGGGTGTCTGTGTGGCTCTGTATGTCTGTATGGGTCTCCATATGGCTCCATGTGGCTCTATGTGGCCCTATGGGTCTCTATGGGGCTCTATGGGGCTCTATGTGGCCCTATGGGTCTGTATGGGTCTCTATTTGGCTCTATGGGACTTTATGGGACTCTATGGGGCTCTATGGGACTCTGTGGGGCTCTATGTGGTTCTATGGGGCTTTATGTGGACCTATGTGGCCCTATGGGTCTGTATGGGGCTCTATGGGTCTCTATATGGCTCTACGGGGTTCTATGTGGCCCTATGGGTCTCTATGGGTCTGTATGGGTCTCTACGGGGCTCTATGGGGCTTTATGTGGACCCATGGGTCTCTATGGGTCTGTATGGGTCTCTATGTGGCTCTACGGGGCTTTATGTGGCCCTATGGGTCTCTATGGGTCTGTATGGGTGTCTGTGTGGCTCTGTATGGCTCTATGGGTCTCCATATGGCTCTATGTGGCCCTATGGGTCTGTATGGATCTGTATGGGGCTCTATGGGTCTCTATGTGGCTCTATGGGGTTCTATGTGGCCCTATGGGTCTCTATGGGGCTCTATGTGGCTCTATGGGTCTCTATATGGCTCTATGGGGCTCTATGTGGCCCTATGGGTCTCTATATGGCTCTACGGGGTTCTATGTGGCCCATGGGTCTCTATGGGTCTGTATGGGTGTCTGTGTGGCTCTGTATGTCTGTATGGGTCTCCATATGGCTCTATGTGGCCGTATGGGTCTGTATGGATCTGTATGGGGCTCTATGGGTCTCTATGGGGCTCTATGGGGTTCTATGTGGCCCTATGGGTCTCTATGGGGCTCTACGGGTCTCTATGTGGCTCTATGGGTCTCTATATGACTCTGTGTGGCCCTATGAGTCTCTATGGGGCTGTACGGGTCTCTATATCACTCTATGGGGCTCTACGTGGCTCTGTGGATCTCTATGGGTCACTGTGGGTCTCTACGTGGCTGTATAGGTCTGTATGGGTCTGTATGGGACTCTATGGGTCTCTACAGGTCTCTATGTGGTCTCTATGTGGCTCTATGGGTCTCCATGGGGCTCTGTGGGTGTCTATGGGTCTCTGTGGGTCTGTATGGATCTCTATGGGTTTCTGTGGGTCTCTATGGGTCTCTATGGGTCTCTGTGGGTCTCTTTGGGTTTCTGTGGGTCTCTATGTGGCTCTATGGGTCTGTATGGGTCTCTATGGGGCTCTGTGGGTCTCCATGTAGCTCTATGGGGCTCTATGAGTCTCTATGGGGCTCTACGTGACGCTATGGGTCTCTGTGTGGCTCTATGGGTCTGTACGGGGCTCTATGGGTCCCTGTGGGTCTCTGTGGGTCTCTATGGGTCTCTGTGAGTCTGTATGGGTCTGTACGGGGCTCTGTGGGTCTCTGTGGGTCCCTGTGGGTCTCTATGGGTCTCTGTGGGTCTCTATGGGTCTCTATGTGGCTCTATGGGTCTGTATGGGTCTATATGGGGCTCTATGGGTCTCTATGGGGCTCCATGTGAATCTATGGGTCTCTATGGGTCTCTGTGGGTCTCTGTGGGTCTGCATGGGTCTGTACGGGGCTATGTGGGTCTCTATGGGTCTCTGTGGGTCTCTGTGGGTCTGTGTGGGTCTCTATGGGTCTCTGTGGGTCTCTGTGGGTCTCTGTGGGTGTCTATGGGTCTCTGTGGGTCTCTGTGGGTGTCTATGGGTCTCTATGGGTCTCTGTGGGTCTCTATGGGTCTCTGTGGGTCTCTGTGGGTCTCTGTGGGTGTCTATGGGTCTCTGTGCGTGTCTATGGGTCTCTGTGGGTCTCTGTGGGTCTCTATGGGTCTCTGTGGGTCTCTATGGTCTGTGTGGGTCTCTGTGGGTTTCTATGGTCTCTATGGGTCTCTGTGGGTCTCTGTGGGTGTCTATGGGTCTCTGTGTGTCTATGGGTCTCTGTGGGTCTCTGTGGGTCTCTATGGTCTCTGTGGGTGTCTATGGGTCTCTATGGTCTCTATGGGTCTCTGTGGGTCTCTGTGGGTCTCTGTGGGTCTCTGTGGGTCTCTATGGGTCTCTGTGGGTCTCTGTGGGTCTCTGTGGGTCTCTATGGGTCTCTGTGGGTGTCTATGGGTCTCTATGGGTCTCTGTGGGTCTCTATGGGTCTCTGTGGGTCTCTGTGGGTCTCTGTGGGTGTCTATGGGTCTCTGCGTGTCTATGGGTCTCTGTGGGTCTCTGTGGGTCTCTATGGTCTCTGTGGGTGTCTATGGGTCTCTATGGGTCTCTGTGGGTCTCTGTGGGTCTCTATGGGTCTCTGTGGGTCTCTGTGGGTCTCTGTGGGTCTCTATGGTCTCTGTGGGTCTCTGTGGGTCTCTGTGGGTCTCTATGGTCTCTGTGGGTCTCTGTGGGTCTCTATGGGTCTCTGTGGGTCTCTGTGGGTCTCTGTGGGTCTCTATGGTCTCTATGGGTCTCTGTGGGTCTCTGTGGGTCTCTATGGGTCTCTGTGGGTCTCTGTGGGTCTCTGTGGGTCTCTATGGTCTCTGTGGGTCTCTGTGGGTCTCTGTGGGTCTCTATGGTCTCTGTGGGTCTCTGTGGGTCTCTATGGGTCTCTGTGGGTCTCTGTGGGTCTCTGTGGGTCTCTATGGTCTCTGTGGGTCTCTGTGGGTCTCTGTGGGTCTCTATGGTCTCTGTGGGTCTCTGTGGGTCTCTATGGTCTCTGTGGGTCTCTGTGGGTCTCTATGGTCTCTATGGGTCTCTGTGGGTCTCTGTGGGTCTCTATGGGTCTCTATGGTCTGTGTGGGTCTGTGTGGGTCTCTGTGGTCCCGGTGGGGCTGCAGTTCCCTCCGCCTTCCCGCTCCCCATGCCTGCCGCTGCCCTCAGCCCGGCCTCGCAGCGCCGCACGGCTCGGCCGCTCCCGGCCTCGGCTGCCTTCGCTCCGCTGTCCCGGGGCTCCCGGAGCCGCTGCAGGCCCTTCCCCACTGCCGGCTCTCCGCGCCGTGGCGCCTCCCCGCCTGCAGGCCGCGCTCCGCGACCCCCGGGAGGCCGCGGGCCTTTAGGCCGCACGCCGCCGCTTCAGGGCCGAGCTGCCGCCTCCCTGCGGCCGGGCCTCGGGTCGCGCCTCCCCCCTTCCATCCCGCCTCCCCCCCCCGCACCCTGCGCGATGAAGTGCCGCTCGAACTTGTGCAGGAACTCGAGGTACAGCAGGTCGTCGGCCGCCAGCGCCTCCTCGCCCACCACCGCCTTCATGGCCTGCACGTCCCGCCCGATGGCGTAGCACGCGTACTGCGGGCCGGAGCGGGACCGAGCGCGGGAAGCACAGGGAAACCACATGGAAACACATGGAAACACGTGGAAACACATGGAAACACGTGGAAACCACATGGAAACCACATGGAAACACGTGGAAACCCATGGAAACCACATGGAAACACGTGGAAACCACATGGAAACACATGGAAACACGTGGAAACCACATGGAAACACATGGAAACACATGGAAACACATGGAAACCACATGGAAACACGTGGAAACACATGGAAACACGTGGAAACCACATGGAAACCACATGGAAACACGTGGAAACACATGGAAACACGTGGAAACACATGGAAACCACATGGAAACCACATGGAAACCACATGGAAACCACATGGAAACACGTGGAAACCACATGGAAACACATGGAAACCACATGGAAACACATGGAAACACATGGAAACACATGGAAACCACATGGAAACCACATGGAAACACATGGAAACACATGGAAACACATGGAAACACATGGAAACCACATGGAAACCACATGGAAACCACATGGAAACCACATGGAAACACGTGGAAACCACATGGAAACACATGGAAACCACATGGAAACACATGGAAACACATGGAAACACATGGAAACACATGGAAACCACATGGAAACCACATGGAAACACGTGGAAACACATGGAAACACGTGGAAACCACATGGAAACACGTGGAAACACATGGAAACACATGGAAACACATGGAAACACATGGAAACACATGGAAACCACATGGAAACACGTGGAAACACATGGAAACACATGGAAACACATGGAAACACATGGAAACACATGGAAACCACATGGAAACACGTGGAAACACATGGAAACACATGGAAACACATGGAAACACATGGAAACACATGGAAACCACATGGAAACCACATGGAAACACATGGAAACACATGGAAACACATGGAAACACATGGAAACCACATGGAAACCACATGGAAACCACATGGAAACCACATGGAAACACGTGGAAACCACATGGAAACACATGGAAACCACATGGAAACACATGGAAACACATGGAAACACATGGAAACACATGGAAACCACATGGAAACCACATGGAAACACATGGAAACACATGGAAACACGTGGAAACCACATGGAAACACGTGGAAACACATGGAAACACATGGAAACACATGGAAACACATGGAAACACATGGAAACCACATGGAAACACGTGGAAACACATGGAAACCACATGGAAACACATGGAAACACGTGGAAACACATGGAAACACGTGGAAACCACATGGAAACCACATGGAAACCACATGGAAACCACATGGAAACACGTGGAAACCACATGGAAACACATGGAAACCACATGGAAACACATGGAAACACATGGAAACACATGGAAACACATGGAAACACATGGAAACCACATGGAAACCACATGGAAACACATGGAAACACATGGAAACACGTGGAAACCACATGGAAACACGTGGAAACACATGGAAACACATGGAAACACATGGAAACACATGGAAACCACATGGAAACACGTGGAAACACATGGAAACCACATGGAAACACATGGAAACACGTGGAAACACATGGAAACACGTGGAAACCACATGGAAACCACATGGAAACACGTGGAAACCACATGGAAACACATGGAAACCACATGGAAACAACATGGAAACCACATGAAAACCACATGGAAACACATGGAAACACATGGAAACACGTGGAAACCACATGGAAACCACATGGAAACACATGGAAACCACATGGAAACCCCACAGTGCACAGAAACCCCATAGAAACCCCATAGAAACCCCATGGAAACCACATGGAAACACATGGAAACCCATGGAAAAACATGGAAACCCCACAGTGCACAGAAACCCCATAGAAACCCCATAGAAACCCCATGGAAACCACATGGAAACACATGGAAACCCATGGAAAAACATGGAAACCCCACAGTGCACAGAAACCCCATAGAAACCCATGGAAACCCCATAGAAACCCCATGGTGCAGAGAAACCCTATAGAAATCCCAGGAAACCCCATGGAAACCCATGGAAACCACATGGAAACCACATGGAAACACATGGAAACACATGGAAACCCCACAGTGCACAGAAACCCCATAGAAACCCATGGAAACCCCATGGAAACCACATGGAAACCACATGGAAACCACATGGAAAACCCACAGTGCACAGAAACCCCATAGAAACCCCATAGAAACCCATGGAAACCCCATAGAAACCCCATGGTGCAGAGAAACCCCATAGAAATCCCAGGAAACCCCATGGAAACCACATGGAAACCACATGGAAAACCCACAGTGCACAGAAACCCCATAGAAACCCCATAGAAACCCATGGAAACCCATGGAAACCACATGGAAACACATGGAAACCCCACAGTGCACAGAAACCCCATAGAAACCCCATAGAAACCCATGGAAAGCCATGGAAACCACATGGAAACCCCATAGAAACCCCACAGTGCACAGAAACCCCATAGAAATCCCAGGAAACCCCATGGAAACCCATGGAAACCACATGGAAACCACATGGAAAAACGTGGAAACACATGGAAACACATGGAAACACATGGAAACCACATGGAAACACATGGAAACCCCACAGTGCACAGAAACCCCATAGAAACCCCATGGAAACCCATGGAAACCCCATAGAAACCCCATGGAAACCCCATGGAAACACATGGAAACCACATGGAAACACATGGAAACCCCACAGTGCACAGAAACCCCATAGAAACCCATGGAAACCCCATAGAAACCCCATGGTGCAGAGAAACCCCATAGAAATCCCAGGAAACCCCATGGAAACCCATGGAAACCACATGGAAACCACATGGAAACACATGGAAACCCATGGAAACCACATGGAAACACATGGAAACCACATGGAAACACATGGAAACCCCACAGTGCACAGAAACCCCATAGAAACACATGGAAACACATGGAAGCCCCATAGAAACCCCATAGAAACCCCATGGAAACCCCATGGAAACACATGGAAACCCATGAAAAACATGGAAACCCCACAGTGCACAGAAACCCCATAGAAACCCCATAGAAACCCCATAGAAACCCATGGAAACCCCATGGTGCATAGAAACCCCATAGAAATCCCAGGAAACCCCATGGAAACCACATGGAAACCACATGGAAACACATGGAAACACATGGAAACCACATGGAAACACATGGAAACACATGGAAACCCATGGAAACACATGGAAAACCATGGAAACACATGGAAACACATGGAAACACATGGAAACACATGGAAACCACATGGAAACACATGGAAACACATGGAAACACATGGAAACCACATGGAAACACATGGAAACACATGGAAACCACATGGAAACATGTGGAAACACATGGAAACACATGGAAACCCATGGAAACCACATGGAAACACGTGGAAACCACATGGAAACACATGGAAACACATGGAAACCACATGGAAACCACATGGAAACACGTGGAAACCACATGGAAACACATGGAAACCACATGGAAACCACATGGAAACACATGGAAACACATGGAAACCACATGGAAACCACATGGAAACACATGGAAACACATGGAAACCACATGGAAACCACATGGAAACACATGGAAACACATGGAAACACGTGGAAACCACATGGAAACACGTGGAAACACATGGAAACACATGGAAACACATGGAAACACGTGGAAACCACATGGAAACACGTGGAAACACATGGAAACCACATGGAAACACATGGAAACACGTGGAAACACATGGAAACACGTGGAAACCACATGGAAACACATGGAAACCACATGGAAACCACATGGAAACCACATGGAAACACATGGAAACCACATGGAAACCACATGGAAACACATGGAAACACATGGAAACCACATGGAAACACATGGAAACCACATGGAAACCCCATGGAAACACATGGAAACCACATGGAAACCACATGGAAACCCCACAGTGCACAGAAACCCCATAGAAACCCCATAGAAACCCCATGGAAACCCCATAGAAACCCATGGAAACCCCATGGAAACACATGGAAACCTCATGGTGCATAGAAACCCCATAGAAATCCCAGGAAACCCCATGGAAACCACATGGAAACCACATGGAAACCCATGGAAACACATGGAAACCACATGGAAACCACATGGAAACCCATGGAAACACATGGAAACACATGGAAACACATGGAAACACATGGAAACCACATGGAAACACATGGAAACACATGGAAACCACATGGAAACCACATGGAACCACATGGAAACACATGGAAACCCATGGAAACCACATGGAAACACATGGAAACACATGGAAACACATGGAAACCACATGGAAACACATGGAAACCCCACAGTGCACAGAAACCCCATAGAAACACATGGAAACACATGGAAGCCCCATAGAAACCCCATAGAAACCCCATGGAAACCCCATGGAAACACATGGAAACCCATGAAAAACATGGAAACCCCACAGTGCACAGAAACCCCATAGAAACCCCATAGAAACCCCATAGAAACCCATGGAAACCCCATGGTGCATAGAAACCCCATAGAAATCCCAGGAAACCCCATGGAAACCACATGGAAACCACATGGAAACACATGGAAACCACATGGAAACACATGGAAACACATGGAAACCCATGGAAACACATGGAAACCCATGGAAACACATGGAAACACATGGAAACACATGGAAACACATGGAAACAACATGGAAACACATGGAAACCACATGGAAACACATGGAAACCACATGGAAACACATGGAAACACATGGAAACCACATGGAAACATGTGGAAACACATGGAAACACATGGAAACCCATGGAAACCACATGGAAACACGTGGAAACCACATGGAAACACATGGAAACACATGGAAACCACATGGAAACCACATGGAAACACGTGGAAACCACATGGAAACACATGGAAACACATGGAAACCACATGGAAACCACATGGAAACATGTGGAAACACATGGAAACACATGGAAACCCATAGAAACCACATGGAAACACATGGAAACCCCACAGTGCACAGAAACCCCATAGAAACCCCATGGAAACCCCATGGTGCATAGAAACCCCATAGAAATCCCAGGAAACCCCATGGAAACCACATGGAAACCACATGGAAACACATGGAAACCACATGGAAACCACATGGAAACACATGGAAACCGCATGGAAACACATGGAAACACGTGGAAACACATGGAAACCCCACAGTGCACAGAAACCCCATAGAAACCCCATAGAAACCCATGGAAACCCCATGGTGCATAGAAACCCCATAGAAATCCCAGGAAACCCCATGGAAACCACATGGAAACCACATGGAAACACATGGAAACACATGGAAACCACATGGAAACACATGGAAACACATGGAAACCACATGGAAACACATGGAAACACATGGAAACACATGGAAACACATGGAAACCACATGGAAACCACATGGAAACACGTGGAAACACATGGAAACATGTGGAAACCACATGGAAACACATGGAAACCACATGGAAACCACATGGAAACCACATGGAAACACATGGACACCACATGGAAACCACATGGAAACCACATGGAAACACATGGAAACACATGGAAACACATGGACACCACATGGAAACACATGGAAACACATGGAAACACATGGAAACCACATGGAAACACATGGAAACCACATGGAAACCCATGGAAACCACATGGAAACACATGGAAACCACATGGAAACCCATGGAAACCACATGGAAACACATGGAAACACATGGAAACACATGGAAACCACATGGAAACCACATGGAAACATGTGGAAACACATGGAAACACATGGAAACCCATGGAAACCACATGGAAACACATGGAAACCCCACAGTGCACAGAAACCCCATAGAAACCCCATGGAAACCCCATGGAAACCCATGGAAACCACAAGGAAACCACATGGAAACACATGGAAACCACATGGAAACACGTGGAAACCACATGGAAACCACATGGAAACACATGGAAACACATGGAAACCACATGGAAACACATGGAAACACATGGAAACCCCACAGTGCACAGAAACCCCATAGAAACCCCATAGAAACCCCATGGAAACCCATGGAAACACATGGAAACCCCATAGAAACCCCATGGAAACCCCATGGTGCATAGAAACCCCATAGAAATCCCAGGAAACCCCATGGAAACCACATGGAAACCACATGGAAACACATGGAAACCACATGGAAACCACATGGAAACCCATGGAAACACATGGAAACCACATGGAAACCCATGGAAACACATGGAAACCACATGGAAACCCCACAGTGCGCAGAAACCCCATAGAAACCCATGGAAACCCCATAGAAACCCCATGGAAACCCCATAGAAACCCCATGGTGCATAGAAACCCCATAGAAATCCCAGGAAACCCCATGGAAACCCCATGGAAACCCCATGGTGCACAGAAACTCCATAGAAACCCCATAGAAACCCCATGGAAACGCCATGGAAACCCATGGAAACCACATGGAAACACATGGAAACCACATGGAAACCCCTTGGAAACCCCACAGTGCACAGAAACCCCATAGAAACCCATGGAAACCCCATAGAAACCCCATGGAAACCCCATGGTGCATAGAAACCCCATAGAAATGCCAGGAAACCCCATGGAAACCCATGGAAACCACATGGAAACACATGGAAACACATGGAAACCCCACAGTGCACAGAAACCCCATAGAAACCCCATAGAAACCCATGGAAACCACATGGAAACCCCATGGAAACCACATGGAAACCAGATGGAAACCACATGGAAACACATGGAAACCACATGGAAACCCCACAGTGCACAGAAACCCCATAGAAACCCCATAGAAACCCATGGAAACCCCATAGAAACCCCATGGAAACCCCATGGAAACCACATGGTGCATAGAAACCCCATAGAAATCCCAGGAAACCCCATGGAAACCACATGGAAACCACATGGAAACCCATGGAAACCCCACAGTGCACAGAAACCCCATAGAAACCCCATAGAAAGCCCATGGAAACCCCATGGAAACCCCATGGAAACCCCATGGAAACCACATGGAAACCCATGGAAACCACATGGAAACACATGGAAACCCCACAGTGCACAGAAACCCCATAGAAACCCCATAGAAACCCTAACACCTACCTGCCCCCCAACTCAACCCCCCAACCCCCACCCCACCGCCACCCCCCATCCCATAATGCCCCCATCCTCCCCCATCCCATAATGCCCCCATCCCATAATGCCCTCATCCCCCCCATCCCATAATGCCCCCATCCCATAATGCCCCCATCCCATAATACCCCCATCCCATAATGCCCCCATCCCATAATGTCCCCATCCCATAATACCCCATCCCATAATGTCCCCATCCCATAATGCCCAATCCCATAATGCCCCATCCCATAATGCCCCCATCCCATAGTGCCCCCATCCCATAGTGCCCCAATCCCATAATGCCCCCATCCCCCCCAATCCCATAATGCCCCAATCCCATAATGCCCCCATCCCCCCCCAATCCCATAATGCCCCAATCCCATAATGCCCTCATCCCCCCCCAATCCCATAATGCCCCATCCCATAATGCCCCTATCCCCCCCATCCCGCCCCAATCCCATAATGCCCCCATCCCATAATGCCCCCATCCCATAATGCCCCCATCCCATAATGCCCCAATCCCATAATGCCCCCATCGCCCCCATCCCATAATTGCCCCCCATCCCATAATGCCCCCATCCCCCCCATCCCATAATGCCCCCATCCCATAATGCCCCCATCCCATAATGCCCCAATCCCATAATGCCCCCATCGCCCCCATCCCATAATTGCCCCCCATCCCATAATACCCCCATCCCCCCCATCCCATAATGCCCCCATCCCATAATGCCCAATCCCATAATGCCCCCATCCCCCCCATCCCATAATGCCCCCATCCCCCCATCCCATAATGCCCCCATCCCATAATGCCCTCCATCCCATAATGCCCAATCCCATAATGCCCCCATCCCCCCCCAATCCCATAATGCCCCCATCCCCCCCATCCCATAATGCCCCCATCCCATAATGCCCTCCATCCCATAATGCCCAATCCCATAATGCCTCCATCCCCCCCCAATCCCATAATGCCCCCATCCCCCCCATCCCATAATGCCCCCATCCCATAATGCCCCCATCCCATAATGCCCCCATCCCCCCCATCCCATAATGCCCCCCATCCCATAATGCCCCCCATCCCATAATGCCCCCATCCCATAATGCCCCCATCCCATAATGCCCCCATCCCCCCATCCCATCATGCCCCCATCCCATAATGCCCCCATCCCATAATGCCCAATCCCATAATGCCCCCCATCCCATAATGCCCCCATCCCATAATGCCCAATCCCATAATGCCCCCATCCCCCCAATCCCATAATGCCCCCCATCCCATAATGCCCCCATCCCATAATGCCCCCATCCCATAATGCCCCCATCCCCCCATCCCATCATGCCCCCATCCCATAATGCCCCCATCCCATAATGCCCCCATCCCATAATGCCCAATCCCATAATGCCCCCCATCCCATAATGCCCAATCCCATAATGCCCCCATCCCATAATGCCCAATCCCATAATGCCCCCATCCCCCCCATCCCATAATGCCCCCATCCCATAATGCCCCCATCCCCCCCATCCCATAATGCCCAATCCCATAATGCCCAATCCCATAATGCCCCCATCCCCCCCATCCCATAATGCCCCCATCCCCCCATCCCATAATGCCCCCATCCCATAATGCCCCCCATCCCATAATGCCCCAATCCCATAATGCCCTCCATCCCATAATGCCCAATCCCATAATGCCCCCATCCCCCCCATCCCATAATGCCCCCATCCCCCCATCCCATAATGCCCCCATCCCATAATGCCCCCATCCCATAATGCCCTCCATCCCATAATGCCCAATCCCATAATGCCCCCATCCCCCCATCCCATCATGCCCCCATCCCATAATGCCCAATCCCATCATGCCCCCATCCCATAATGCCCAATCCCATCATGCCCTCCATCCCATAATGCCCAATCCCATAATGCCGCCATCCCATAATGCCCCCATCCCATAATGCCCCCATCCCATAATGCCCAATCCCATCATGCCCCCCATCCCATCATGCCCGCATCCCGCCCATCCCGTAAGGCCGCATCCCACAATGCCCCGCTCTGCGCTCATTCCCACCAGCTGGTTGCTCAGGTCGCCGTGGTCCCGCCTCGTCATTCCGTCCCCGATGGCGGATTTCATCAGGCGGGACAGCGACGGCAGCACGTTGATGGGCGGGTAGATCTGCGGGTACCCATGAGCCACCGCGCTGCCATGCGGCCCCACGGCGCTTGGGCTCCATGCAGCTCCACGGCGCCGCCCCACAGCGGTGCCCCACTGTGCTGCCCCATGGCGCTGCCCCATAGCGCTGCCCCACTGTGCTGCCCCATAGCGCTGCCCCACTGTGCTGCCCCATAGCGCTGCCCCATAGCGCTGCCCCACAGCACCGCCCCACAGTGCTGCCCCACGGCGCTTGGGATCCATCCAGCTCCATAGCGCCGCCCCACAGCGCTGCCCCACTGTGC
>NW_027639004.1:0-72853 GCF_951394365.1 Tetrao urogallus
CCAAATGACGTCACCCGCACCAAATGACGTCCAGCGCAACAAATGACGCAGAACGCCCCAAATCACGTAAAAAACACCATATCACCTCATACAGACCTCACCTGACGTCATACCGACCAAATGACGTCACCCGAACCAAATGACGTCCGGCGCACCAAAGGACGCAGAACGCCCCAAATCACGTAAAAAACACCATATCACCTCATACAGACCTCACCTGACGTCATACCGACCAAATGACGTCACCCGCACCAAATGACGTCCGGCGCACCAAAGGACGCAGAACGCCCCAAATCACGTAAAAAACACCATATCACCTCATACAGACCTCACCTGACGGCATACCGACCAAATGACGTCACCCGCACCAAATGACGTCCGGCGCACCAAATGACGCAGAACGCCCCAAATCACGTAAAAAACACCATATCACCTCATACAGACCTCACCTGACGTCATACCGACCAAATGACGTCACCCGCACCAAATGACGTCCGGCGCACCAAATGACGCAGAACGCCCCAAATCACGTAAAAAACACCATATCACCTCATACAGACCTCACCTGACGTCATACCGACCTAATGACGTCACCCGAACCAAATGACGTCTGGCGCACCAAAGGACGCAGAACGCCCCAAATCACGTAAAAAACACCATATCACCTCAGACAGACCTCACCTGACGTCATACCGACCAAATGACGTCACCCGCACCAAATGACGTCCGGCGCACCAAAGGACGCAGAACGCCCCAAATCACGTAAAAAACACCATATGACCTCATACAGACCTCACCTGACGTCATACCGACCAAATGACGTCACCCGCACCAAATGACGTCCGGCGCACCAAATGACGCAGAACGCCCCAAATCACATAAAAAACACCATATCACCTCACACAGACCTCAACTGACGTCTTACTGACCAAATGACGTCACCCGCACCAAATGACGTCCGGCGCACCAAATGACGCAGAACGGCCCAAATCACGTAAAAAACACCATATCACCTCACACAGACCTCACCTGACGTCATACCGAACAAATGACGTCACCCGCACCAAATGACGTCCGGCGCACCAAATGACGCAGAACGCCCCAAATCACGTAAAAAACACCATATGACCTCATACAGACCTCACCTGACGTCATACAGACCAAATGACGTCACCCGCACCAAATGACGTCCGGCGCACCAAATGACGCAGAACGCCCCAAATCACGTAAAAAAACACCATATCACCTCATACAGACCTCACCTGAAGTCATACCGACCAAATGACATCACCCGCACCAAATGACGTCCGGCGCACCAAAGGACGCAGAACGCCCCAAATCACGTAAAAAACACCATATGACCTCATACAGACCTCACCTGACGTCATACCGACCAAATGACGTCACCCGCGCCAAATGACGTCCGGCGCACCAAAGGACACAGAACGCCCCAAATCACGTAAAAAACACCATATGACCTCATACAGACCTCACCTGACGTCATACCGACCAAATGACGTCACCCGCACCAAATGACGTCCGGCGCACCAAATGACGCAGAACGCCCCAAATCACGTAAAAAACACCATATCACCTCATACAGACCTCACCTGACGTCATACCGACCAAATGACGTCACCCGCACCAAATGACGTCCGGCGCACCAAACGACGCAGAACGCCCCAAATCACGTAAAAAACACCATATCACCTCATACAGACCTCACCTGACGTCATACCGACCAAATGACGTCACCCGCACCAAATGACGTCCGGCGCACCAAAGGACGCAGAACGCCCCAAATCACGTAAAAAACACCATATCACCTCATACAGACCTCACCTGACGTCATACCGACCAAATGACGTCACCCACACCAAATGACGTCCGGCGCACCAAATGACGCAGAACGCCCCAAATCACGTAAAAAACACCATATCACCTCATACAGACCTCACCTGACGTCATACCGACCAAATGACGTCACCCGCACCAATGACGTCACCCGCACCAAATGACGCAGAACGCCCCAAATCACGTAAAAAACACCATATGACCTCATACAGACCTCACCTGACGTCATACCGACCAAATGACGTCACCCGCACCAAATGACGTCCGGCGCACCAAAATACGCAGAACGCCCCAAATCACGTAAAAAACACCATATCACCTCATACAGACCTCACCTGACGTCATACCGACCAAATGACGTCACACGCACCAAATGACGTCCGGCGCACCAAAGGACGCAGAACGCCCCAAATCACGTAAATAACACCATATCACCTCATACAGACCTCACCTGACGTCATACCGACCTAATGACGTCACCCGCACCAAATGACGTCCGGCGCACCAAATGACGCAGAACGCCCCAAATCACGTAAAAAACACCATATCACCTCATACAGACCTCACCTGACGTCATACCGACCAAATGACGTCACCCGCACCAAATGACGTCCGGCGCACCAAATGACGCAGAACGCCCCAAATCACGTAAAAAACACCATATCACCTCATACAGACCTCACCTGACGTCATACTGAACAAATGACGTCACCCGCACCAAATGACGTCCGGCGCACCAAAGGACGCAGAACGCCCCAAATCACGTAAAAAACACCATATCACCTCATACAGACCTCACCTGACGTCATACCAACCAAATGACGTCACCCGCACCAAATGACGTCCGGCGCACCAAATGACGCAGAACGCCCCAAATCACGTAAAAAACCCCATATCACCTCATACAGACCTCACCTGACGTCATACCGACCAAATGACGTCACCCGCACCAAATGACGTCCGGCGCACCAAATGACGCAGAACGCCCCAAATCACGTAAAAAACCCATATGACCTCATACAGACCTCACCTGACGTCATACCGACCAAATGACGTCACCCGCACCAAATGACGTCCGGCGCACCAAATGACGCAGAACGCCCCAAATCGCGTAAAAAACACCATATGACCTCATACAGACCTCACCTGACGTCATACCGACCAAATGACGTCACCCGCACCAAATGACGTCCGGCGCACCAAATGACGCAGAACGCCCCAAATCACGTAAAAAACACCATATGACCTCATACAGACCTCACCTGACGTCATGCCGACCAAATGACGTTACCCACACCAAATGACGTCCGGCGCTCCAAAGGACGCAGAACGCCCCAAATCACGTAAAAAACACCATATGACCTCATACAGACCTCACCTGACGTCATGCCGACCAAATGACGTCACCCGCACCAAATGACGTCCGGCGCACCAAAGGACGCAGAACGCCCCAAATCACGTAAAAAACACCATATCACCTCATACAGACCTCACCTGACGTCATACCGACCAAATGACGTCACCCGCACCAAATGACGTCTGGCGCACCAAATGACGCAGAACGCCCCAAATCACGTAAAAAACACCATATGACCTCATATAGACCTCACCTGACGTCATACCGACCAAATGACGTCACCCGCACCAAATGACGTCCGGCGCACCAAATGACGCAGAACGCCCAAATCACGTAAAAAACACCATATGACCTCATAGAGACCTCACCTGACGTCATACCGACCAAATGACGTCACCCGCACCAAATGACATCCGGCGCACCAAATGACGCAGAACGCCCCAAATCACGTAAAAAACACCATATGACCTCATACAGACCTCACCTGACGTCATACCGACCAAATGACGTCACCCGCACCAAATGACGTCCGCGCACCAAATGACGCAGAACGCCCCAAATCACGTAAAAAACACCATATCACCTCATACAGACCTCACCTGACGTCATACCGACCAAATGACGTCACCCGCACCAAATGACGTCCGGTGCACCAAATGACGCAGAACGCCCCAAATCACGTAAAAAACACCACATGACCTCATACAGACCTCACCTGACGTCATACCGACCAAATGACGTCACCCGCACCAAATGATGTCCGGCGCACCAAATGACGCAGAACGCCCCAAATCACGTAAAAAACACCATATGACCTCATACAGACCTCACCTGACGTCATACCGACCAAATGACGTCACCCGCACCAAATGATGTCCGGCGCACCAAATGACGCAGAACGCCCCAAATCACGTAAAAAACACCATATCACCTCATACAGACCTCACCTGACGTCATACCGACCAAATGACGTCACCCGCACCAAATGACGTCCGGCGCACCAAAGGACGCAGAACGCCCCAAATCACGTAAAAAACACCATATGACCTCATACAGACCTCACCTGACGTCATACCGACCAAATGACGTCACCCGCACCAAATGACGTCCGGCGCACCAAATGACGCAGAACGCCCCAAATCACGTAAAAAACACCATATCACCTCATACAGACCTCACCTGACGTCATTACCGACCAAATGACGTCACCCGCACCAAATGACGTCCGGCGCACCAAATGACGCAGAACGCCCCAAATCACGTAAAAAACACCATATGACCTCATACAGACCTCACCTGACGTCATACCGACCATATGACGTCACCCGCACCAAATGACGTCCGGCGCACCAAATGACGCAGAACGCCCCAAATCACGTAAAAACACCATATCACCTCACACAGACCTCACCTGACGTCATACCGACCAAATGACGTCACCCGCACCAAATGACGTCCGGCGCACCAAAGGACGCAGAACGCCCCAAATCACGTAAAAAACACCATATCACCTCATACAGACCTCACCTGACGTCATACCGACCAAATGACGTCACCCGCACCAAATGACGTCCGGCGCACCAAATGACGCAGAACGCCCCAAATCACGTAAAAAACACCATATCACCTCATACAGACCTCACCTGACGTCATACCGACCAAATGACGTCACCCGCACCAAATGACGTCCGGCGCACCAAATGACGCAGAACGCCCCAAATCACGTAAAAAACACCATATCACCTCATACAGACCTCACCTGACGGCATACCGACCAAATGACGTCACCCACACCAAATGATGTCCGGCGCACCAAATGACGCAGAACGCCCCAAATCACGTAAAAAACACCATATCACCTCATACAGACCTCCCCTGACGTCATACCGACCAAATGACGTCACCCGCACCAAATGACGTCTGGCGCACCAAATGACGCAGAACGCCCAAATCACGTAAAAAACACCATATCACCTCATACAGACCTCACCTGACGTCATACCGACCAAATGACGTCACCCGCACCAAATGACGTCCGGCGCACCAAATGACGCAGAACGCCCAAATCACGTAAAAAACACCATATCACCTCATACACACCTCACCTGACGTCATACCGACCAAATGACGTCACCCGCACCAAATGACGTCCGGCGCCCAAATGACGCAGAACGCCCCAAATCACGTAAAAAACACCATATCACCTCATACAGACCTCACCTGACGTCATACCGACCAAATGACGTCACCCGCACCAATGACGTCTGGCGCACCAAATGACGCAGAACACCCCAAATCACGTAAAAAACACCATATCACCTCATACAGACCTCACCTGACGTCATACCGACCAAATGACGTCACCCGCACCAAATGACGGTCCGGCGCACCAAAGGACACAGAACGCCCCAAATCACGTAAAAAACACCATATCACCTCATACAGACCTCACCTGACGTCATACCGACCAAATGACGTCACCCGCACCAAATGATGTCCGGCACACCAAATGACGCAGAACGCCCCAAATCACGTAAAAAACACCATATGACCTCATACAGACCTCACCTGACGTCATACCGACCAAATGACGTCACCCGCACCAAATGACGTCCGGCGCACCAAATGACGCAGAACGCCCAAATCACGTAAAAAACACAATATCACCTCATACAGACCTCACCTGACGTCATACCGACCAAATGACGTCACCCGCACCAATGACGTCTGGCGCACCAAATGACGCAGAACGCCCCAAATCACGTAAAAAACACCATATGACCTCATACAGACCTCACCTGACGTCATACCGACCAAATGACGTCACCCGCACCAAATGACGTCCGGCGCACCAAATGACGCAGAACGCCCCAAATCACGTAAAAAACACCATATCACCTCATACAGACCTCACCTGACGTCATACCGACCAAATGACGTCACCCGCACCAAATGACGTCTGGCGCACCAAATGACGCAGAACGCCCCAAATCACGTAAAAAACACCATATCACCTCATACAGACCTCACCTGACGTCATACCGACCAAATGACGTCACCCGCACCAAATGACGTCCGGCGCACCAAAGACGCAGAACGCCCCAAATCACGTAAAAAACACCATATGACCTCATACAGACCTCACCTGACGTCATACCGACCAAATGACGTCACCCGCACCAAATGACGTCCGGCGCACCAAATGACGCAGAACGCCCCAAATCACATAAAAAACACCATATCACCTCATACAGACCTCACCTGACGTCATACCGACCAAATGACGTCACCCGCACCAAATGACGTCTGGCGCACCAAATGACGCAGAACGCCCCAAGATCACGTAAAAAACACCATATCACCTCATACAGACCTCACCTGACGTCATACCGACCAAATGACGTCACCCGCACCAAATGACGTCCGGCGCACCAAATGACGCAGAACGCCCCAAATCACGTAAAAAACACCATATCACCTCATACAGACCTCACCTGACGTCATACCGACCAAATGACGTCACCCGCACCAAATGACGTCCGGCGCACCAAATGACTCAGAACGCCCCAAATCACGTAAAAAACACCATATGACCTCATACAGACCTCACCTGACGTCATACCGACCAAATGACGTCACCCGAACCAAATGACGTCCGGCGCACCAAATGACGCAGAACGCCCCAAATCACGTAAAAAACACCATATCACCTCATACAGACCTCACCTGACGTCATACCGACCAAATGATGTCACCCGCACCAAATGACGTCCGGCGCACCAAATGACGCAGAACGCCCCAAATCACGTAAAAAACACCATATCACCTCATACAGACCTCACCTGACGTCATACCGACCAAATGACGTCACCCGCACCAAATGACGTCCGGCGCACCAAATGACGCAGAACGCCCCAAATCACGTAAAAAACACCATATCACCTCATACACACCTCACCTGACGTCATACCGACCAAATGACGTCACCCGCACCAAATGACGTCCGGCGCACCAAATGACGCAGAACGCCCCAAATCACGTAAAAAACACCATATCACCTCATACAGACCTCACCTGACGTCATACCGACCAAATGACGTCACCCGCACCAAATGACGTCTGGCGCACCAAATGACGCAGAACACCCCAAATCACGTAAAAAACACCATATCACCTCATACAGACCTCACCTGACGTCATACCGACCAAATGACGTCACCCGCACCAAATGACGTCCGGCGCACCAAAGGACACAGAACGCCCCAAATCACGTAAAAAACACCATATCACCTCATACAGACCTCACCTGACGTCATACCGACCAAATGACGTCACCCGCACCAAATGATGTCCGGCACACCAAATGACGCAGAACGCCCCAAATCACGTAAAAAACACCATATGACCTCATACAGACCTCACCTGACGTCATACCGACCAAATGACGTCACCCGCACCAAATGACGTCCGGCGCACCAAATGACGCAGAACGCCCCAAATCACGTAAAAAACACAATATCACCTCATACAGACCTCACCTGACGTCATACCGACCAAATGACGTCACCCGCACCAAATGACGTCTGGCGCACCAAATGACGCAGAACGCCCCAAATCACGTAAAAAACACCATATGACCTCATACAGACCTCACCTGACGTCATACCGACCAAATGACGTCACCCGCACCAAATGACGTCCGGCGCACCAAATGACGCAGAACGCCCCAAATCACGTAAAAAACACCATATCACCTCATACAGACCTCACCTGACGTCATACCGACCAAATGACGTCACCCGCACCAAATGACGTCTGGCGCACCAAATGACGCAGAACGCCCCAAATCACGTAAAAAACACCATATCACCTCATACAGACCTCACCTGACGTCATACCGACCAAATGACGTCACCCGCACCAAATGACGTCCGGCGCACCAAAAGACGCAGAACGCCCCAAATCACGTAAAAAACACCATATGACCTCATACAGACCTCACCTGACGTCATACCGACCAAATGACGTCACCCGCACCAAATGACGTCCGGCGCACCAAATGACGCAGAACGCCCCAAATCACATAAAAAACACCATATCACCTCATACAGACCTCACCTGACGTCATACCGACCAAATGACGTCACCCGCACCAAATGACGTCTGGCGCACCAAATGACGCAGAACGCCCCAAATCACGTAAAAAACACCATATCACCTCATACAGACCTCACCTGACGTCATACCGACCAAATGACGTCACCCGCACCAAATGACGTCCGGCGCACCAAATGACGCAGAACGCCCCAAATCACGTAAAAAACACCATATCACCTCATACAGACCTCACCTGACGTCATACCGACCAAATGACGTCACCCGCACCAAATGACGTCCGGCGCACCAAATGACTCAGAACGCCCCAAATCACGTAAAAAACACCATATGACCTCATACAGACCTCACCTGACGTCATACCGACCAAATGACGTCACCCGAACCAAATGACGTCCGGCGCACCAAATGACGCAGAACGCCCCAAATCACGTAAAAAACACCATATCACCTCATACAGACCTCACCTGACGTCATACCGACCAAATGATGTCACCCGCACCAAATGACGTCCGGCGCACCAAATGACGCAGAACGCCCCAAATCACGTAAAAAACACCATATCACCTCATACAGACCTCACCTGACGTCATACCGACCAAATGACGTCACCCGCACCAAATGACGTCCGGCGCACCAAATGACGCAGAACGCCCCAAATCACGTAAAAAACACCATATCACCTCATACAGACCTCACCTGACGTCATACCGACCAAATGACGTCACCCGCACCAAATGATGTCCGGCGCACCAAATGACGCAGCACGCCCCAAATCACGTAAAAAACACCATATCACCTCATACAGACCTCACCTGACGTCATACCGACCAAATGACGTCACCCGCACCAAATGACGTTCGGCGCACCAAATGACGCAGAACGCCCCAAATCACGTAAAAAACACCATATGACCTCATACACACCTCACCTGACGTCATACCGACCAAATGACGTCACCCGCACCAAATGACGTCCGGCGCACCAAATGACGCAGAACGCCCCAAATCACGTAAAAAACACAATATCACCTCATACAGACCTCACCTGACGTCATACCGACCAAATGACGTCACCCGCACCAAATGACGTCTGGCGCACCAAATGACGCAGAACGCCCCAAATCACGTAAAAAACACCATATGACCTCATACAGACCTCACCTGACGTCATACCGACCAAATGACGTCACCCGCACCAAATGACGTCCGGCGCCCCAAATGACGCAGAACGCCCCAAATCACGTAAAAAACACCATATCACCTCATACAGACCTCACCTGACGTCATACCGACCAAATGACGTCACCCGCACCAAATGACGTCTGGCGCACCAAATGACGCAGAACGCCCCAAATCACGTAAAAAACACCATATCACCTCATACAGACCTCACCTGACGTCATACCGACCAAATGACGTCACCCGCACCAAATGACGTCCGGCGCACCAAATGACGCAGAACGCCCCAAATCACGTAAAAAACACCATATCACCTCATACAGACCTCACCTGACGTCATACCGACCAAATGACGTCACCCGCACCAAATGACGTCTGGCGCACCAAATGACGCAGAACGCCCCAAATCACGTAAAAAACACCATATGACCTCATACAGACCTCACCTGACGTCATACCGACCAAATGACGTCACCCGCACCAAATGACGTCTGGCGCACCAAATGACGCAGAACGCCCCAAATCACGTAAAAAACACCATATGACCTCATACAGACCTCACCTGACGTCATACCGACCAAATGACGTCACCCGCACCAAATGACGTCTGGCGCACCAAATGACGCAGAACGCCCCAAATCACGTAAAAAACACCATATCACCTCATACAGACCTCACCTGACGTCATACCGACCAAATGACGTCACCCGCACCAAATGACGTCCGGCGCACCAAATGACGCAGAACGCCCCAAATCACGTAAAAAACACCATATCACCTCATACAGACCTCACCTGACGTCATACCGACCAAATGACGTCACCCGCACCAAATGATGTCCGGCGCACCAAATGACGCAGAACGCCCCAAATCACGTAAAAAACACCATATGACCTCATACAGACCTCACCTGACGTCATACCGACCAAATGACGTCACCCGAACCAAATGACGTCCGGCGCACCAAATGACGCAGAACGCCCCAAATCACATAAAAAACACCATATCACCTCATACAGACCTCACCTGACGTCATACCGACCAAATGATGTCACCCGCACCAAATGACGTCCGGCGCACCAAATGACGCAGAACGCCCCAAATCACGTAAAAAACACCATATCACCTCATACAGACCTCACCTGACGTCATACCGACCAAATGACGTCACCCGCACCAAATGACGTCTGGCGCACCAAATGACGCAGAACGCCCCAAATCACGTAAAAAACACCATATCACCTCATACAGACCTCACCTGACGTCATACCGACCAAATGACGTCACCCGCACCAAATGATGTCCGGCGCACCAAATGACGCAGAACGCCCCAAATCACGTAAAAAACACCATATCACCTCATACAGACCTCACCTGACGTCATACCGACCAAATGACGTCACCCGCACCAAATGACGTCTGGCGCACCAAATGACGCAGAACGCCCCAAATCACGTAAAAAACACCATATGACCTCATACAGACCTCACCTGACGTCATACCGACCAAATGACGTCACCCGCACCAAATGACGTCTGGCGCACCAAATGACGCAGAACGCCCCAAATCACGTAAAAAACACCATATGACCTCATACAGACCTCACCTGACGTCATACCGACCAAATGACGTCACCCGCACCAAATGATGTCCGGCGCACCAAATGACGCAGAACGCCCCAAATCACGTAAAAAACACCATATCACCTCATACAGACCTCACCTGACGTCATACCGACCAAATGACGTCACCCGCACCAAATGACGTCTGGCGCACCAAATGACGCAGAACGCCCCAAATCACGTAAAAAACACCATATCACCTCATACAGACCTCACCTGACGTCATACCGACCAAATGATGTCACCCGCACCAAATGACGTCCGGCGCACCAAATGACGCAGAACGCCCCAAATCACGTAAAAAACACCATATCACCTCATACAGACCTCACCTGACGTCATACCGACCAAATGATGTCACCCGCACCAAATGACGTCCGGCGCACCAAATGACGCAGAACGCCCCAAATCACGTAAAAAACACCATATCACCTCATACAGACCTCACCTGACGTCATACCGACCTAATGACGTCACCCGCACCAAATGACGTCCGGCGCACCAAAGGACGCAGAACGCCCCAAATCACGTAAAAAACACCATATCACCTCATACAGACCTCACCTGACGTCATACCGACCAAATGACGTCACCCGCACCAAATGACGTCCGGCGCACCAAATGACGCAGAACGCCCCAAATCACGTAAAAAACACCATATCACCTCATACAGACCTCACCTGACGTCATACCGACCAAATGACGTCACCCGCACCAAATGACGTCCGGCGCACCAAATGACGCAGAACGCCCCAAATCACGTAAAAAACACCATATCACCTCATACAGACCTCACCTGACGTCATACCGACCAAATGACGTCACCCGCACCAAATGACGTCCGGCGCACCAAATGACGCAGAACGCCCCAAATCACGAAAAAAACACCATATCACCTCATACAGACCTCACCTGACGTCATACCGACCAAATGACGTCACCCGAACCAAATGACGTCCGGCGCACCAAAATACGCAGAACGCCCCAAATCACGTAAAAAACACCATATCACCTCATACAGACCTCACCTGACGTCATACCGACCAAATGACGTCACCCGCACCAAATGACGTCCGGCGCACCAAATGACGCAGAACGCCCCAAATCACGTAAAAAACACCATATGACCACATACAGACCTCACCTGACGTCATACCGACCAAATGACGTCACCCGCACCAAATGACGTCCGGCGCACCAAATGACGCAGAACGCCCCAAATCACGAAAAAAACACCATATCACCTCATACAGACCTCACCTGACGTCATACCGACCAAATGACGTCACCCGCACCAAATGACGTCCGGCGCACCAAATGACGCAGAACGCCCCAAATCACGTAAAAAACACCATATGACCTCATACAGACCTCACCTGACGTCATACCGACCAAATGACGTCACCCGCACCAAATGACGTCCGGCGCACCAAATGACGCAGAACGCCCCAAATCACGTAAAAAACACCATATCACCTCATACAGACCTCACCTGACGTCATACTGAACAAATGACGTCACCCGCACCAAATGACGTCCGGCGCACCAAAGGACGCAGAACGCCCCAAATCACGTACAAAACACCATATCACCTCATACAGACCTCACCTGACGTCATACCGACCAAATGACGTCACCCGCACCAAATGACGTCCGGCGCACCAAAGGACGCAGAACGCCCCAAATCACGTAAAAAACACCATATCACCTCATACAGACCTCACCTGACGTCATACCGACCAAATGACGTCACCCGCACCAAATGACGTCTGGCGCACCAAATGACGCAGAACGCCCCAAATCACGTAAAAAACACCATATCACCTCATACAGACCTCACCTGACGTCATACCGACCTAATGACGTCACCCGCACCAAATGACGTCCGGCGCACCAAAGGACGCAGAACGCCCCAAATCACGTAAAAAACACCATATCACCTCATACAGACCTCACCTGACGTCATACCGACCAAATGACGTCACCCGCACCAAATGACGTCCGGCGCACCAAATGACGCAGAACGCCCCAAATCACGTAAAAAACACCATATCACCTCATACAGACCTCACCTGACGTCATACCGACCAAATGACGTCACCCGCACCAAATGACGTCCGGCGCACCAAATGACGCAGAACGCCCCAAATCACGTAAAAAACACCATATCACCTCATACAGACCTCACCTGACGTCATACCGACCAAATGACGTCACCCGCACCAAATGACGTCCGGCGCACCAAATGACGCAGAACGCCCCAAATCACGAAAAAAACACCATATCACCTCATACAGACCTCACCTGACGTCATACCGACCAAATGACGTCACCCGAACCAAATGACGTCCGGCGCACCAAAATACGCAGAACGCCCCAAATCACGTAAAAAACACCATATCACCTCATACAGACCTCACCTGACGTCATACCGACCAAATGACGTCACCCGCACCAAATGACGTCCGGCGCACCAAATGACGCAGAACGCCCCAAATCACGTAAAAAACACCATATGACCACATACAGACCTCACCTGACGTCATACCGACCAAATGACGTCACCCGCACCAAATGACGTCCGGCGCACCAAATGACGCAGAACGCCCCAAATCACGAAAAAAACACCATATCACCTCATACAGACCTCACCTGACGTCATACTGAACAAATGACGTCACCCGCACCAAATGACGTCCGGCGCACCAAAGGACGCAGAACGCCCCAAATCACGTACAAAACACCATATCACCTCATACAGACCTCACCTGACGTCATACCGACCAAATGACGTCACCCGCACCAAATGACGTCCGGCGCACCAAAGGACGCAGAACGCCCCAAATCACGTAAAAAACACCATATCACCTCATACAGACCTCACCTGACGTCATACCGACCAAATGACGTCACCCGCACCAAATGACGTCCGGCGCACCAAAGGACGCAGAACGCCCCAAATCACGTAAAAAACACCATATGACCTCATACAGACCTCACCTGACGTCATACCGACCTAATGACGTCACCCGCACCAAATGACGTCCGGCGCACCAAATGACGCAGAACGCCCCAAATCACGTAAAAAACACCATATCACCTCATACAGACCTCACCTGACGTCATACCGACCAAATGACGTCACCCGCACCAAATGACGTCCGGCGCACCAAATGACGCAGAACGCCCCAAATCACGTAAAAAACACCATATGACCACATACAGACCTCACCTGACGTCATACCGACCAAATGACGTCACCCGCACCAAATGACGTCCGGCGCACCAAATGACGCAGAACGCCCCAAATCACGTAAAAAACACCATATCACCTCATACAGACCTCACCTGACGTCATACTGAACAAATGACGTCACCCGCACCAAATGACGTCCGGCGCACCAAATGACGCAGAACGCCCCAAATCACGTAAAAAACACCATATCACCTCATACAGACCTCACCTGACGTCATACCGACCAAATGACGTCACCCGCACCAAATGACGTCCGGCGCACCTAAGGACGCAGAACGCCCCAAATCACGTAAAAAACACCATATGACCTCATACAGACCTCACCTGACGTCATGCCGACCAAATGACGTCACCCGCACCAAATGACGTCCGGCGCACCAAAGGACGCAGAACGCCCCAAATCACGTAAAAAACACCATATGACCTCATACAGACCTCACCTGACGTCATACCGACCAAATGACGTCACCCGCACCAAATGACGTCCGGCGCACCAAATGACGCAGAACGCCCCAAATCACGTAAAAAACACCATATGACCTCATACAGACCTCACCTGACGTCATACCGACCAAATGACGTCACCCGCACCAAATGACGTCCGGCGCACCAAATGACGCAGAACGCCCCAAATCACGTAAAAAACACCATATGACCTCATACAGACCTCACCTGACGTCATACCGACCAAATGACGTCACCCCGCACCAAATGACGTCCGGCGCACCAAAGGACGCAGAACGCCCCAAATCACGTAAAAAACACCATATGACCCTCATACAGACCTCACCTGACGTCATACCGACCAAATGACGTCACCCCGCACCAAATGACGTCCGGCGCACCAAATGACGCAGAACGCCCCAAATCACGTAAAAAAACACCATATCACTCATACAGACCTCACCTGACGTCATACCGACCAAATGACGTCACCCGCACCAATATGACGTCCGGCGCACCAAATGACGCAGAACGCCCCAAATCACGTAAAAAACACCATATCACCTCATACAGACCTCACCTGACGTCATACCGACCAAATGACGTCACCCGCACCAAATGACGTCCGGCGCACCAAATGACGCAGAACGCCCCAAATCACGTAAAAAACACCATATCACCTCATACAGACCTCACCTGACGTCATACCGACCAAATGACGTCACCCGCACCAAATGACGTCCGGCGCACCAAAGGACGCAGAACGCCCCAAATCACGTAAAAAACACCATATCACCTCATACAGACCTCACCTGACGTCATACCGACCAAATGACGTCACCCGCACCAAATGACGTCCGGCGCACCAAATGACGCAGAACGCCCCAAATCACGTAAAAAACACCATATCACCTCATACAGACCTCACCTGACGGCATACCGACCAAATGACGTCACCCGCACCAAATGACGTCCGGCACACCAAATGACGCAGAACGCCCCAAATCACGTAAAAAACACCATATGACCTCATACAGACCTCACCTGACGTCATACCGACCAAATGATGTCACCCGAACCAAATGACGTCCGGCGCACCAAAATACGCAGAACGCCCCAAATCACGTAAAAAACACCATATCACCTCATACAGACCTCACCTGACGTCATACCGACCAAATGACGTCACCCGCACCAAATGACGTCCGGCGCACCAAATGACGCAGAACGCCCCAAATCACGTAAAAAACACCATATGACCTCATACAGACCTCACCTGACGTCATACCAACCTAATGACGTCACCCGCACCAAATGACGTCCGGTGCACCAAATGACGCAGAACGCCCCAAATCACGTAAAAAACACCATATCACCTCATACAGACCTCACCTGACGTCATACCGACCAAATGACATCCGGCGCACGAAATGACGTCCGGCGCACCAAATGACGCAGAACGCCCCAAATCACGTAAAAAACACCATATCACCTCATACAGACCTCACCTGACGTCATACCGACCAAATGATGTCACCCGAACCAAATGACGTCCGGCGCACCAAAATACGCAGAACGCCCCAAATCACGTAAAAAACACCATATCACCTCATACAGACCTCACATGACGTCATACCGACCAAATGACGTCACCCGCACCAAATGACGTCCGGCGCTCCAAAGGACGCAGAACGCCCCAAATCACGTAAAAAACACCATATGACCTCATACAGACCTCACCTGACGTCATACCGACCTAATGACGTCACCCGTACCAAATGACGTCCGGCGCACCAAATGACGCAGAACGCCCCAAATCACGTAAAAAACACCATATCACCTCATACAGACCTCACCTGACGTCATACCGACCAAATGACGTCACCCGCACCAAATGACGTCCGGCGCACCAAATGACGCAGAACGCCCCAAATCACGTAAAAAACACCATATCACCTCATACACACCTCACCTGACGTCATACCGACCAAATGACGTCACCCGCACCAAATGACGTCCGGCGCACCAAATGACGCAGAACGCCCCAAATCACGTAAAAAACACCATATCACCTCATACAGACCTCACCTGACGTCATACTGAACAAATGACGTCACCCGCACCAAATGACGTCCGGCGCACCAAATGACGCAGAACGCCCCAAATCACGTAAAAAACACCATATCACCTCATACAGACCTCACCTGACGTCATACCGACCAAATGACGTCACCCGCACCAAATGACGTTCGGCGCACCAAATGACGCAGAACGCCCCAAATCACGTAAAAAACCCCATATCACCTCATACAGACCTCACCTGACGTCATACCGACCAAATGACGTCACCCGCACCAAATGACGTCCGGCGCACCAAATGACGCAGAACGCCCCAAATCACGTAAAAAACACCATATCACCTCATACAGACCTCACCTGACGTCATACCGACCAAATGACGTCACCCGCACCAAAGGACGTCCGGCGCACCAAAGGACGCAGAACGCCCCAAATCACGTAAAAAACACCATATCACCTCATACAGACCTCACCTGACGTCATACCGACCAAATGACGTCACCCGCACCAAATGACGTCCGGCGCACCTAAGGACGCAGAACGCCCCAAATCACGTAAAAAACACCATATGACCTCATACAGACCTCACCTGACGTCATGCCGACCAAATGACGTCACCCACACCAAATGACGTCCGGCGCTCCAAAGGACGCAGAACGCCCCAAATCACGTAAAAAACACCATATCACCTCATACAGACCTCACCTGACGTCATACCGACCAAATGACGTCACCCGCACCAAATGACGTCCGGCGCACCAAATGACGCAGAACGCCCCAAATCACGTAAAAAACACCATATCACCTCATACAGACCTCACCTGACGTCATACCGACCAAATGACGTCACCCGCACCAAATGACGTCCGGCGCACCAAATGACGCAGAACGCCCCAAATCACGTAAAAAACACCATATGACCTCATACAGACCTCACCTGACGTCATACCGACCAAATGACGTCACCCGCACCAAATGATGTCCGGCGCACCAAATGACGCAGAACGCCCCAAATCACGTAAAAAACACCATATGACCTCATACAGACCTCACCTGACGTCATACCGACCAAATGACGTCACCCGCACCAAATGACGTCCGGCGCACCAAATGACGCAGAACGCCCCAAATCACGTAAAAAACACCATATGACCTCATACAGACCTCAACTGACGTCATACCGACCAAATGACGTCACCCGCACCAAATGACGTCCGGCGCACCAAAGGACGCAGAACGCCCCAAATCACGTAAAAAACACCATATCACCTCATACAGACCTCACCTGACGTCATACCGACCAAATGACGTCACCCGCACCAAATGACGTCCGGCGCACCAAATGACGCAGAACGCCCCAAATCACGTAAAAAACACCATATGACCTCATACAGACCTCACCTGACGTCATACCGACCATATGACGTCACCCGCACCAAATGACGTCCGGCGCACCAAATGACGCAGAACGCCCCAAATCACGTAAAAAACACCATATCACCTCACACAGACCTCACCTGACATCATACCGACCAAATGACGTCACCCGCACCAAATGACGTCCGGCGCACCAAATGACGCAGAACGCCCCAAATCACGTAAAAAACACCATATCACCTCATACAGACCTCACCTGACGTCATACCGACCAAATGACGTCACCCGCACCAAATGATGTCCGGCGCACCAAATGACGCAGAACGCCCCAAATCACGTAAAAAACACCATATCACCTCATACAGACCTCACCTGACGTCATACCGACCAAATGACGTCACCCGCACCAAATGACGTCTGGCGCACCAAATGACGCAGAACGCCCCAAATCACGTAAAAAACACCATATCACCTCATACAGACCTCACCTGACGTCATACCGACCAAATGACGTCACCCGCACCAAATGACGTCCGGCGCACCAAAGGACGCAGAACGCCCCAAATCACGTAAAAAACACCATATCACCTCATACAGACCTCACCTGACGTCATACCGACCAAATGACGTCACCCGCACCAAATGACGTCCGGCGCACCAAATGACGCAGAACGCCCCAAATCACGTAAAAAACACCATATCACCTCACACAGACCTCACCTGACATCATACCGACCAAATGACGTCACCCGCACCAAATGACGTCCGGCGCACCAAATGACGCAGAACGCCCCAAATCACGTAAAAAACACCATATCACCTCACACAGACCTCACCTGACGTCATACCGACCAAATGACGTCACCCGCACCAAAAGACGTCCGGCGCACCAAATGACGCAGAACGCCCCAAATCACGTAAAAAACACCATATCACCTCATACAGACCTCACCTGACGTCATACCGACCAAATGACGTCACCCTCGCCAAATGACGTCCGGCGCACCAAATGACGCAGAACGCCCCAAATCACGTAAAAAACACCATATCACCTCATACAGACCTCACCTGACGTCATACCGACCAAATGACGTCACCCGCACCAAATGACGTCCGGCGCACCAAATGACGCAGAACGCCCCAAATCACGTAAAAAACACCATATCACCTCATACAGACCTCACCTGACGTCATACCGACCAAATGACGTCACCCGCACCAAATGATGTCCGGCGCACCAAATGACGCAGAACGCCCCAAATCACGTAAAAAACACCATATGACCTCATACAGACCTCACCTGACGTCATACCGACCAAATGACGTCACCCGCACCAAATGACGTCCGGCGCACCAAATGACGCAGAACGCCCCAAATCACGTAAAAAACACCATATCACCTCATACAGACCTCACCTGACGTCATACCGACCAAATGACGTCACCCGCACCAAATGACGTCCGGCGCACCAAATGACGCAGAACGCCCCAAATCACGTAAAAAACACCATATCACCTCATACACACCTCACCTGACGTCATACCGACCAAATGACTTCACCCGCACCAAATGACGTCCGGCGCACCAAATGACGCAGAACGCCCCAAATCACGTAAAAAACACCATATCACCTCATACAGACCTCACCTGACGTCATACTGAACAAATGACGTCACCCGCACCAAATGACGTCCGGCGCACCAAATGACGCAGAACGCCCCAAATCACGTAAAAAACACCATATCACCTCATACAGACCTCACCTGACGTCATACCGACCAAATGACGTCACCCGCACCAAATGACGTTCGGCGCACCAAATGACGCAGAACGCCCCAAATCACGTAAAAAACCCCATATCACCTCATACAGACCTCACCTGACGTCATACCGACCAAATGACGTCACCCGCACCAAATGACGTCCGGCGCACCAAAGGACGCAGAACGCCCCAAATCACGTAAAAAACCCCATATCACCTCATACAGACCTCACCTGACGTCATACCGACCAAATGACGTCACCCGCACCAAATGACGTCCGGCGCACCAAAGGACGCAGAACGCCCCAAATCACGTAAAAAACACCATATGACCTCATACAGACCTCACCTGACGTCATACCGACCAAATGACGTCACCCGCACCAAATGACGTCCGGCGCACCTAAGGACGCAGAACGCCCCAAATCACGTAAAAAACACCATATGACCTCATACAGACCTCACCTGACGTCATGCCGACCAAATGACGTCACCCACACCAAATGACGTCCGGCGCTCCAAAGGACGCAGAACGCCCCAAATCACGTAAAAAACACCATATCACCTCATACAGACCTCACCTGACGTCATACCGACCAAATGACGTCACCCGCACCAAATGACGTCCGGCGCACCAAATGACGCAGAACGCCCCAAATCACGTAAAAAACACCATATCACCTCACACAGACCTCACCTGACGTCATACCGACCAAATGACGTCACCCGCACCAAATGACGTCCGGCGCACCAAATGACGCAGAACGCCCCAAATCACGTAAAAAACACCATATGACCTCATACAGACCTCACCTGACGTCATACCGACCAAATGACGTCACCCGCACCAAATGATGTCCGGCGCACCAAATGACGCAGAACGCCCCAAATCACGTAAAAAACACCATATGACCTCATACAGACCTCACCTGACGTCATACCGACCAAATGACGTCACCCGCACCAAATGACGTCCGGCGCACCAAATGACGCAGAACGCCCCAAATCACGTAAAAAACACCATATCACCTCATACACACCTCACCTGACGTCATACCGACCAAATGACGTCACCCGCACCAAATGACGTCCGGCGCACCAAAGGACGCAGAACGCCCCAAATCACGTAAAAAACACCATATCACCTCATACAGACCTCACCTGACGTCATACCGACCAAATGACGTCACCCGCACCAAATGACGTCCGGCGCACCAAATGACGCAGAACGCCCCAAATCACGTAAAAATCACCATATGACCTCATGCAGACCTCACCTGACGGCATACCGACCAAATGACGTCACCCGCACCAAATGACGTCCGGCGCACCAAATGACGCAGAACGCCCCAAATCACGTAAAAAACCCCATATCACCTCATACAGACCTCACCTGACGTCATACCGACCAAATGACGTCACCCGCACCAAATGACGTCCGGCGCACCAAATGACACAGAACGCCCCAAATCACGTAAAAACCACCAAATCACCTCATACAGACCTCACCTGACGTCATACCGACCAAATGACGTCACCCGCACCAAATGACGTCCGGCGCACCAAAGGACGCAGAACGCCCCAAATCACGTAAAAAACACCATATGACCTCATACAGACCTCACCTGACGTCATACCGACCAAATGACGTCACCCGCACCAAATGACGTCCGGCGCACCAAAGGACGCAGAACGCCCCAAATCACGTAAAAAACACCATATCACCTCATACAGACCTCACCTGACGTCATGCCGACCAAATGACGTCTCCCCCACCAAATGACGTCCGGCGCACCAAAGGACGCAGAACGCCCCAAATCACGTAAAAACCACCAAATCACCTCATACAGACCTCACCTGACGTCATACCGACCAAATGACGTCACCCGCACCAAATGACGTCCGGCGCACCAAATGACGCAGAACGCCCCAAATCACGTAAAAACCACCAAATCACCTCATACAGACCTCACCTGACGGCATACCGACCAAATGACGTCACCCGCACCAAATGACGTCCGGCGCACCAAAGGACGCAGAACGCACCATATAACGTAAAAAACACCATATCACCTCATACAGACCTCACCTGACGTCATACCGACCAAATGATGTCCGGCGCATCAAATGACGTCCGGCGCACCAAATGACGCAGAACGCCCCAAATCACGTAAAAAACACCATATCACCTCATACAGACCTCACCTGACGTCATGCCGACCAAATGACGTCACCCGCACCAAATGACGTCCGGCGCACCAAATGACGCAGAACGCCCCAAATCACGTAAAAAACACCTTATAACCTCATACATACCTCACCTGACGGCATACCGACCAAATGACGTCACCCGCACCAAATGACGTCCGGCGCACCAAATGACGCAGAACGCCCCAAATCACGTAAAAAACACCATATCACCTCATACAGACCTCACCTGACGTCATACCGACCAAATGACGTCACCCGCACCAAATGACGTCCGGCGCACCAAAGGACACAGAACGCCCCAAATCACGTAAAAACCACCATATGACCTCATACAGACCTCACCTGACGTCATACCGACCAAATGATGTCACCCGCACCAAATGACGTCCGGCGCACCAAATGACGCAGAACGCCCCAAATCACGTAAAAAACACCATATCACCTCATACAGACCTCACCTGACGTCATACCGACCAAATGACTTCACCCGCACCAAATGACGTCCGGCGTATCAAATGACACAGAACGCCCCAAATCACGTAAAAAACCCCATATCACCTCATACAGACCTCACCTGACGTCATACCGACCAAATGACGTCACCCGCACCAAATGACGTCCGGCGCACCAAAGGACGCAGAACGCCCCAAATCACGTAAAAACACCATATCACCTCATACAGACCTCACCTGACGTCATACCGACCAAATGACGTCACCCGCACCAAATGACGTCCGGCGTATCAAATGACACAGAACGCCCCAAATCACGTAAAAAACCCCATATCACCTCATACAGACCTCACCTGACGTCATACCGACCAAATGACGTCACCCGCACCAAATGACGTCCGGCGCACCAAAGGACGCAGAACGCCCCAAATCACGTAAAAAACACCATATGACCTCATACAGACCTCAGCTGACGTCATACCGACCAAATGACGTCATCCGCACCAAATGACGTCCGGCGCACCAAAGGACGCAGAACGCCCCAAATCACCTAAAAAACACCATATCACCTCATACAGACCTCTCCTGACGTCATACCGACCAAATGACGTCACCCGCACCAAATGACGTCCGGCGCACCGAACGACGCAGAACGCCCCAAATCACGTAAAAAACACCATATCACCTCATACAGACCTCACCTGACGTCATACCGACCAAATGACGGCACCCGCACCAAATGACGCCCGGCGCACCAAAGGACGCAGAACGCCCCAAATCACGTAAAAAACACCATATCACCTCATACAGACCTCACCTGACGGCATACCGACCAAATGACGTCACCCGCACCAAATGACGCCCGGCGCACCAAATGACGCAGAACGCCCCAAATCACGTAAACACCACCAAATCACCTCATACAGACCTCACCTGACGTCATACCGACCAAATGACGTCACCCGCACCAAATGACGTCCGGCGCACCAAATGACGCAGAACGCCCCAAATCACCTAAAAAACACCATATCACCTCATACAGACCTCACCTGACGTCATACAGACCAAATGACGTCACCCGCACCAAATGACGTCCGGCGCATCAAATGACACAGAACGCCCCAAATCACGTAAAAAACCCCATATCACCTCATACAGACCTCACCTGACGTCATACCGACCAAATGACGTCACCCGCACCAAATGACGTCCGGCGCACCAAATGACGCAGAACGCCCCAAATCACCTAAAAAACACCATATGACCTCATACAGACCTCACCTGACGTCATACCGACCAAATGACGTCACCCGCACCAAATGACGTCCGGCGCACCAAATGACGCAGAACGCCCCAAATCACGTAAAAAACACCATATCACCTCATACAGACCTCACCTGACGTCATACCGACCAAATGACGTCACCCGCACCAAATGACGTCCGGCGCACCAAATGACGCAGAACGCCCCAAAACACGTAAAAAACACCATATCACCTCATACAGACCTCACCTGACGTCATACCGACCAAATGACGTCACCCGCACCAAATGACGTCCGGCGCACCAAATGACGCAGAACGCCCCAAATCACGTAAAAACCACCAAATCACCTCATACAGACCTCACCTGACGGCATACCGACCAAATGACGTCACCCGCACCAAATGACGTCCGGACGCACCAAAGGACGCAGAACGCACCATATAACGTAAAAAACACCATATCACCTCATACAGACCTCACCTGACGTCATACCGACCAAATGATGTCCGGCGCATCAAATGACGTCCGGCGCACCAAATGACGCAGAACGCCCCAAATCACGTAAAAAACACCATATCACCTCATACAGACCTCACCTGACGTCATGCCGACCAAATGACGTCACCCGCACCAAATGACGTCCGGCGCACCAAATGACGCAGAACGCCCCAAATCACGTAAAAAACACCTTATGACCTCATACATACCTCACCTGACGGCATACCGACCAAATGACGTCACCCGCACCAAATGACGTCCGGCGCACCAAATGACGCAGAACGCCCCAAATCACGTAAAAAACACCATATCACCTCATACAGACCTCACCTGACGTCATACCGACCAAATGACGTCACCCGCACCAAATGACGTCCGGCGCACCAAAAGACACAGAACGCCCCAAATCACGTAAAAACCACCATATGACCTCATACAGACCTCACCTGACGTCATACCGACCAAATGATGTCACCCGCACCAAATGACGTCCGGCGCACCAAATGACGCAGAACGCCCCAAATCACGTAAAAAACACCATATCACCTCATACAGACCTCACCTGACGTCATACCGACCAAATGACTTCACCCGCACCAAATGACGTCCGGCGTATCAAATGACACAGAACGCCCCAAATCACGTAAAAAACCCCATATCACCTCATACAGACCTCACCTGACGTCATACCGACCAAATGACGTCACCCGCACCAAATGACGTCCGGCGCACCAAAGGACGCAGAACGCCCCAAATCACGTAAAAAACACCATATCACCTCATACAGACCTCACCTGACGTCATACCGACCAAATGACGTCACCCGCACCAAATGACGTCCGGCGCACCAAAAGACACAGAACGCCCCAAATCACGTAAAAACCACCATATGACCTCATACAGACCTCACCTGACGTCATACCGACCAAATGACGTCACCCGCACCAAATGACGTCCGGCGTATCAAATGACACAGAACGCCCCAAATCACGTAAAAAACCCCATATCACCTCATACAGACCTCACCTGACGTCATACCGACCAAATGATGTCACCCGCACCAAATGACGTCCGGCGCCCCAAAGGACGCAGAACGCCCCAAATCACGTAAAAAACACCATATGACCTCATACAGACCTCAGCTGACGTCATACCGACCAAATGACGTCACCCGCACCAAATGACGTCCGGCGCACCAAAGGACGCAGAACGCCCCAAATCACCTAAAAAACACCATATCACCTCATACAGACCTCTCCTGACGTCATACCGACCAAATGACGTCACCCGCACCAAATGACGTCCGGCGCACCGAACGACGCAGAACGCCCCAAATCACGTAAAAAACACCATATCACCTCATACAGACCTCACCTGACGTCATACCGACCAAATGACGGCACCCGCACCAAATGACGCCCGGCGCACCAAAGGACGCAGAACGCCCCAAATCACGTAAAAAACACCATATCACCTCATACAGACCTCACCTGACGGCATACCGACCAAATGACGTCACCCGCACCAAATGACGCCCGGCGCACCAAATGACGCAGAACGCCCCAAATCACGTAAACACCACCAAATCACCTCATACAGACCTCACCTGACGTCATACCGACCAAATGACGTCACCCGCACCAAATGACGTCCGGCGCACCAAATGACGCAGAACGCCCCAAATCACCTAAAAAACACCATATCACCTCATACAGACCTCACCTGACGTCATACAGACCAAATGACGTCACCCGCACCAAATGACGTCCGGCGCATCAAATGACACAGAACGCCCCAAATCACGTAAAAAACCCCATATCACCTCATACAGACCTCACCTGACGTCATACCGACCAAATGACGTCACCCGCACCAAATGACGTCCGGCGCACCAAATGACGCAGAACGCCCCAAATCACCTAAAAAACACCATATGACCTCATACAGACCTCACCTGACGTCATACCGACCAAATGACGTCACCCGCACCAAATGACGTCCGGCGCACCAAATGACGCAGAACGCCCCAAATCACGTAAAAAACACCATATCACCTCATACAGACCTCACCTGACGTCATACCGACCAAATGACGTCACCCGCACCAAATGACGTCCGGCGCACCAAATGACGCAGAACGCCCCAAAACACGTAAAAAACACCATATCACCTCATACAGACCTCACCTGACGTCATACCGACCAAATGACGTCACCCGCACCAAATGACGTCCGGCGCACCAAAGGACGCAGAACGCCCCAAATCACGTAAAAAACACCATATGACCTCATACAGACCTCAGCTGACGTCATACCGACCAAATGACGTCACCCGCACCAAATGACTTCCGGCGCACCAAAAGACGCAGAACGCCCCAAATCACGTAAAAAACACCATATCACCTCATGCAGACCTCACCTGACGTCATACCGACCAAATGATGTCACCCTCGCCAAATGACGTCCGGCGGACCAAATGACGCAGAACGCCCCAAATCACGTAAAAAACACCATATCACCTCATACAGACCTCACCTGACGTCATACCGACCAAATGACGTCACCCGCACCAAATGACGTCCGGCGCACCAAATGACGCAGAACGCCCCAAATCACGTAAAAAACACCATATCACCTCATACAGACCTCACCTGACGTCATACCGACCAAATGACGTCACCCGCACCAAATGACGTCCGGTGCACCAAATGATGCAGAACGCCCCAAATCACGTAAAAAACACCATATGACCTCATACAGACCTCACCTGACGTCATACCGACCAAATGACGTCACCCGCACCAAATGACGTCCGGCGCACCAAATGACGCAGAACGCCCCAAATCACGTAAAAAACCCCATATGACCTCATACAGACCTCACCTGACGTCATACCGACCAAATGACGTCACCCGCACCAATTGACGTCCGGCGCACCAAATGACGCAGAACGCCCCAAATCACGTAAAAAACATGATATCACCTCATACAGACCTCACCTGACGTCATACCGACCAAATGACGTCACCCGCACCAAATGACGTCCGGCGCACCAAATGACGCAGAACGCCCCAAATCACGTAAAAAACATGATATCACCTCATACAGACCTCACCTGACGTCATACCGACCAAATGACGTCACCCGCACCAAATGACGTCCAGCGCACCAAATGACGCAGAACGCCCCAAATCACGTAAAAAACACCATATCACCTCATACAGACCTCACCTGACGTCATACCGACCAAATGACGTCCGGCGCACCAAATGACGTCCGGCGCACCAAATGACGCAGAACGCCCCAAATCACGTAAAAAACACCATATCACCTCATACAGACCTCACCTGACGTCATACCGACCAAATGACGTCACCCGCACCAAATGACGTCCGGCGCACCAAATGACGCAGAACGCCCCAAATCACGTAAAACACCCCACATGACCTCATACAGACCTCACCTGACGTCATACCGACCAAATGACGTCACCCGCACCAAATGACGTCCGGCGCACCAAATGACGCAGAACGCCCCAAATCACGTAAAAAACACCATATCACCTCATACAGACCTCACCTGACGTCATACCGACCAAATGACGTCACCCGCACCAAATGACGTCCGGCGCACCAAAGGACGCAGAACGCCCCATATAACGTAAAAAACACCATATCACCTCATACAGACCTCACCTGACGTCATACCGACCAAATGACGTCACCCGCACCAAATGACGTCCGGCGCACCAAAGGACGCAGAACGCCCCAAATCAAGTAAAAAACACCATATCACCTCATACAGACCTCACCTGACGTCATACCGACCAAATGACGTCACCCGCACCAAATGACGTCCGGCGCACCAAAGGACGCAGAACGCCCCAAATCACGTAAAAAACACCATATCACCTCATACAGACCTCACCTGACGGCATACCGACCAAATGACGTCACCCGCACCAAATGACGTCCGGCGCACCAAAGGACGCAGAACGCCCCAAATCACGTAAAAAACACCATATCACCTCATACAGACCTCACCTGACGTCATACCGACCAAATGACGTCACCCGCACCAAATGACGTCCGGCGCACCTAAGGACGCAGAACGCCCCAAATCACGTAAAAAACACCATATGACCTCATACAGACCTCACCTGACGTCATACCGACCAAATGACGTCACCCGCACCAAATGACGTCCGGCGCACCAAAGGACGCAGAACGCCCCAAATCACGTAAAAACCACCATATCACCTCATACAGACCTCACCTGACGTCATACCGACCAAATGAAGTCACCCGCACCAAATGACGTCCGGCGCACCAAAGGACGCAGAACGCCCCAAATCACGTAAAAAACCCCATATCACCTCATACAGACCTCACCTGACGTCATACCGACCAAATGACGTCACGCGCACCAAATGACGTCCGGCGCACCAAATGACGCAGAACGCCCCAAATCACGTAAAAATCACCATATGACCTCATGCAGACCTCACCTGACGTCATACCGACCAAATGACGTCACGCGCACCAAATGACGTCCGGCGCACCAAATGACGCAGAACGCCCCAAATCACGTAAAAAACACCATATGACCTCATACAGACCTCACCTGACGTCATACCGACCAAATGACGTCACCCGCACCAAATGACGTCCGGAGCACCAAATGACGCATAACGCCCCAAATCACGTAAAAAACCCCATATGGCCTCATACAGACCTCACCTGACGTCATACCGACAAATGACGTCACCCGCACCAAATGACGTCCGGCGCACCAAAGGACGCAGAACGCCCCAAATCACGTAAAAAACACCATATCACCTCATACAGACCTCACCTGACGTCATGCCGACCAAATGACGTCTCCCCCACCAAATGACGTCCGGCGCACCAAAGGACGCAGAACGCCCCAAATCACGTAAAAACCACCAAATCACCTCATACAGACCTCACCTGACGTCATACCGACCAAATGACGTCACCCGCACCAAATGACGTCCGGCGCACCAAATGACGCAGAACGCCCCAAATCACGTAAAAACCACCAAATCACCTCATACAGACCTCACCTGACGGCATACCGACCAAATGACGTCACCCGCACCAAATGACGTCCGGCGCACCAAAGGACGCAGAACGCACCATATAACGTAAAAAACACCATATCACCTCATACAGACCTCACCTGACGTCATACCGACCAAATGATGTCCGGCGCATCAAATGACGTCCGGCGCACCAAATGACGCAGAACGCCCCAAATCACGTAAAAAACACCATATCACCTCATACAGACCTCACCTGACGTCATGCCGACCAAATGACGTCACCCGCACCAAATGACGTCCGGCGCACCAAATGACGCAGAACGCCCCAAATCACGTAAAAAACACCTTATGACCTCATACATACCTCACCTGACGGCATACCGACCAAATGACGTCACCCGCACCAAATGACGTCCGGCGCACCAAATGACGCAGAACGCCCCAAATCACGTAAAAAACACCATATCACCTCATACAGACCTCACCTGACGTCATACCGACCAAATGACGTCACCCGCACCAAATGACGTCCGGCGCACCAAAAGACACAGAACGCCCCAAATCACGTAAAAACCACCATATGACCTCATACAGACCTCACCTGACGTCATACCGACCAAATGATGTCACCCGCACCAAATGACGTCCGGCGCACCAAATGACGCAGAACGCCCCAAATCACGTAAAAAACACCATATCACCTCATACAGACCTCACCTGACGTCATACCGACCAAATGACTTCACCCGCACCAAATGACGTCCGGCGTATCAAATGACACAGAACGCCCCAAATCACGTAAAAAACCCCATATCACCTCATACAGACCTCACCTGACGTCATACCGACCAAATGACGTCACCCGCACCAAATGACGTCCGGCGCACCAAAGGACGCAGAACGCCCCAAATCACGTAAAAAACACCATATCACCTCATACAGACCTCACCTGACGTCATACCGACCAAATGACGTCACCCGCACCAAATGACGTCCGGCGCACCAAAAGACACAGAACGCCCCAAATCACGTAAAAACCACCATATGACCTCATACAGACCTCACCTGACGTCATACCGACCAAATGACGTCACCCGCACCAAATGACGTCCGGCGTATCAAATGACACAGAACGCCCCAAATCACGTAAAAAACCCCATATCACCTCATACAGACCTCACCTGACGTCATACCGAACAAATGACGTCACCCGCACCAAATGACGTCCGGCGCACCAAAGGACGCAGAACGCCCCAAATCACGTAAAAAACACCATATGACCTCATACAGACCTCAGCTGACGTCATACCGACCAAATGACGTCATCCGCACCAAATGACGTCCGGCGCACCAAAGGACGCAGAACGCCCCAAATCACCTAAAAAACACCATATCACCTCATACAGACCTCTCCTGACGTCATACCGACCAAATGACGTCACCCGCACCAAATGACGTCCGGCGCACCGAACGACGCAGAACGCCCCAAATCACGTAAAAAACACCATATCACCTCATACAGACCTCACCTGACGTCATACCGACCAAATGACGGCACCCGCACCAAATGACGCCCGGCGCACCAAAGGACGCAGAACGCCCCAAATCACGTAAAAAACACCATATCACCTCATACAGACCTCACCTGACGGCATACCGACCAAATGACGTCACCCGCACCAAATGACGCCCGGCGCACCAAATGACGCAGAACGCCCCAAATCACGTAAACACCACCAAATCACCTCATACAGACCTCACCTGACGTCATACCGACCAAATGACGTCACCCGCACCAAATGACGTCCGGCGCACCAAATGACGCGGAACGCCCCAAATCACCTAAAAAACACCATATCACCTCATACAGACCTCACCTGACGTCATACAGACCAAATGACGTCACCCGCACCAAATGACGTCCGGCGCATCAAATGACACAGAACGCCCCAAATCACGTAAAAAACCCCATATCACCTCATACAGACCTCACCTGACGTCATACCGACCAAATGACGTCACCCGCACCAAATGACGTCCGGCGCACCAAATGACGCAGAACGCCCCAAATCACCTAAAAAACACCATATGACCTCATACAGACCTCACCTGACGTCATACCGACCAAATGACGTCACCCGCACCAAATGACGTCCGGCGCACCAAATGACGCAGAACGCCCCAAATCACGTAAAAAACACCATATCACCTCATACAGACCTCACCTGACGTCATACCGACCAAATGACGTCACCCGCACCAAATGACGTCCGGCGCACCAAATGACGCAGAACGCCCCAAAACACGTAAAAAACACCATATCACCTCATACAGACCTCACCTGACGTCATACCGACCAAATGACGTCACCCGCACCAAATGACGTCCGGCGCACCAAATGACGCAGAACGCCCCAAATCACGTAAAAACCACCAAATCACCTCATACAGACCTCACCTGACGGCATACCGACCAAATGACGTCACCCGCACCAAATGAGGTCCGGCGCACCAAAGGACGCAGAACGCACCATATAACGTAAAAAACACCATATCACCTCATACAGACCTCACCTGACGTCATACCGACCAAATGATGTCCGGCGCATCAAATGACGTCCGGCGCACCAAATGACGCAGAACGCCCCAAATCACGTAAAAAACACCATATCACCTCATACAGACCTCACCTGACGTCATGCCGACCAAATGACGTCACCCGCACCAAATGACGTCCGGCGCACCAAATGACGCAGAACGCCCCAAATCACGTAAAAAACACCTTATGACCTCATACATACCTCACCTGACGGCATACCGACCAAATGACGTCACCCGCACCAAATGACGTCCGGCGCACCAAATGACGCAGAACGCCCCAAATCACGTAAAAAACACCATATCACCTCATACAGACCTCACCTGACGTCATACCGACCAAATGACGTCACCCGCACCAAATGACGTCCGGCGCACCAAAAGACACAGAACGCCCCAAATCACGTAAAAACCACCATATGACCTCATACAGACCTCACCTGACGTCATACCGACCAAATGATGTCACCCGCACCAAATGACGTCCGGCGCACCAAATGACGCAGAACGCCCCAAATCACGTAAAAAACACCATATCACCTCATACAGACCTCACCTGACGTCATACCGACCAAATGACTTCACCCGCACCAAATGACGTCCGGCGTATCAAATGACACAGAACGCCCCAAATCACGTAAAAAACCCCATATCACCTCATACAGACCTCACCTGACGTCATACCGACCAAATGACGTCACCCGCACCAAATGACGTCCGGCGCACCAAAGGACGCAGAACGCCCCAAATCACGTAAAAAACACCATATCACCTCATACAGACCTCACCTGACGTCATACCGACCAAATGACGTCACCCGCACCAAATGACGTCCGGCGCACCAAAAGACACAGAACGCCCCAAATCACGTAAAAACCACCATATGACCTCATACAGACCTCACCTGACGTCATACCGACCAAATGACGTCACCCGCACCAAATGACGTCCGGCGTATCAAATGACACAGAACGCCCCAAATCACGTAAAAAACCCCATATCACCTCATACAGACCTCACCTGACGTCATACCGACCAAATGACGTCACCCGCACCAAATGACGTCCGGCGCACCAAAGGACGCAGAACGCCCCAAATCACGTAAAAAACACCATATGACCTCATACAGACCTCAGCTGACGTCATACCGACCAAATGACGTCATCCGCACCAAATGACGTCCGGCGCACCAAAGGACGCAGAACGCCCCAAATCACCTAAAAAACACCATATCACCTCATACAGACCTCTCCTGACGTCATACCGACCAAATGACGTCACCCGCACCAAATGACGTCCGGCGCACCGAACGACGCAGAACGCCCCAAATCACGTAAAAAACACCATATCACCTCATACAGACCTCACCTGACGTCATACCGACCAAATGACGGCACCCGCACCAAATGACGCCCGGCGCACCAAAGGACGCAGAACGCCCCAAATCACGTAAAAAACACCATATCACCTCATACAGACCTCACCTGACGGCATACCGACCAAATGACGTCACCCGCACCAAATGACGCCCGGCGCACCAAATGACGCAGAACGCCCCAAATCACGTAAACACCACCAAATCACCTCATACAGACCTCACCTGACGTCATACCGACCAAATGACGTCACCCGCACCAAATGACGTCCGGCGCACCAAATGACGCAGAACGCCCCAAATCACCTAAAAAACACCATATCACCTCATACAGACCTCACCTGACGTCATACAGACCAAATGACGTCACCCGCACCAAATGACGTCCGGCGCATCAAATGACACAGAACGCCCCAAATCACGTAAAAAACCCCATATCACCTCATACAGACCTCACCTGACGTCATACCGACCAAATGACGTCACCCGCACCAAATGACGTCCGGCGCACCAAATGACGCAGAACGCCCCAAATCACCTAAAAAACACCATATGACCTCATACAGACCTCACCTGACGTCATACCGACCAAATGACGTCACCCGCACCAAATGACGTCCGGCGCACCAAATGACGCAGAACGCCCCAAATCACGTAAAAAACACCATATCACCTCATACAGACCTCACCTGACGTCATACCGACCAAATGACGTCACCCGCACCAAATGACGTCCGGCGCACCAAATGACGCAGAACGCCCCAAAACACGTAAAAAACACCATATCACCTCATACAGACCTCACCTGACGTCATACCGACCAAATGACGTCACCCGCACCAAATGACGTCCGGCGCACCAAAGGACGCAGAACGCCCCAAATCACGTAAAAAACACCATATGACCTCATACAGACCTCAGCTGACGTCATACCGACCAAATGACGTCACCCGCACCAAATGACGTCCGGCGCACCAAAAGACGCAGAACGCCCCAAATCACGTAAAAAACACCATATCACCTCATGCAGACCTCACCTGACGTCATACCGACCAAATGATGTCACCCTCGCCAAATGACGTCCGGCGGACCAAATGACGCAGAACGCCCCAAATCACGTAAAAAACACCATATCACCTCATACAGACCTCACCTGACGTCATACCGACCAAATGACGTCACCCGCACCAAATGACGTCCGGCGCACCAAATGACGCAGAACGCCCCAAATCACGTAAAAAACACCATATCACCTCATACAGACCTCACCTGACGTCATACCGACCAAATGACGTCACCCGCACCAAATGACGTCCGGCGCACCGAACGACGCAGAACGCCCCAAATCACGTAAAAAACACCATATCACCTCATACAGACCTCACCTGACGTCATACCGACCAAATGACGGCACCCGCACCAAATGACGCCCGGCGCACCAAATGACGCAGAACGCCCCAAATCACGTAAAAAACACCATATCACCTCATACAGACCTCACCTGACGGCATACCGACCAAATGACGTCACCCGCACCAAATGACGTCCGGCGCACCAAATGACGCAGAACGCCCCAAATCACGTAAACACCACCAAATCACCTCATACAGACCTCACCTGACGTCATACCGACCAAATGACGTCACCCGCACCAAATGACGTCCGGCGCACCAAATGACGCAGAACGCCCCAAATCACCTAAAAAACACCATATCACCTCATACAGACCTCACCTGACGTCATACAGACCAAATGACGTCACCCGCACCAAATGACGTCCGGCGCATCAAATGACACAGAACGCCCCAAATCACGTAAAAAACCCCATATCACCTCATACAGACCTCACCTGACGTCATACCGACCAAATGACGTCACCCGCACCAAATGACGTCCGGCGCACCAAATGACGCAGAACGCCCCAAATCACCTAAAAAACACCATATGACCTCATACAGACCTCACCTGACGTCATACCGACCAAATGACGTCACCCGCACCAAATGACGTCCGGCGCACCAAATGACGCAGAACGCCCCAAATCACGTAAAAAACACCATATCACCTCATACAGACCTCACCTGACGTCATACCGACCAAATGACGTCACCCGCACCAAATGACGTCCGGCGCACCAAATGACGCAGAACGCCCCAAAACACGTAAAAAACACCATATCACCTCATACAGACCTCACCTGACGTCATACCGACCAAATGACGTCACCCGCACCAAATGACGTCCGGCGCACCAAAGGACGCAGAACGCCCCAAATCACGTAAAAAACACCATATGACCTCATACAGACCTCAGCTGACGTCATACCGACCAAATGACGTCACCCGCACCAAATGACGTCCGGCGCACCAAAAGACGCAGAACGCCCCAAATCACGTAAAAAACACCATATCACCTCATGCAGACCTCACCTGACGTCATACCGACCAAATGATGTCACCCTCGCCAAATGACGTCCGGCGGACCAAATGACGCAGAACGCCCCAAATCACGTAAAAAACACCATATCACCTCATACAGACCTCACCTGACGTCATACCGACCAAATGACGTCACCCGCACCAAATGACGTCCGGCGCACCAAATGACGCAGAACGCCCCAAATCACGTAAAAAACACCATATCACCTCATACAGACCTCACCTGACGTCATACCGACCAAATGACGTCACCCGCACCAAATGACGTCCGGTGCACCAAATGATGCAGAACGCCCCAAATCACGTAAAAAACACCATATGACCTCATACAGACCTCACCTGACGTCATACCGACCAAATGACGTCACCCGCGCCAAATGACGTCCGGCGCACCAAATGACGCAGAACGCCCCAAATCACGTAAAAAACCCCATATGACCTCATACAGACCTCACCTGACGTCATACCGACCAAATGACGTCACCCGCACCAAATGACGTCCGGCGCACCAAATGACGCAGAACGCCCCAAATCACGTAAAAAACATGATATCACCTCATACAGACCTCACCTGACGTCATACCGACCAAATGACGTCACCCGCACCAAATGACGTCCGGCGCACCAAATGACGCAGAACGCCCAATCACGTAAAAAACATGATATCACCTCATACAGACCTCACCTGACGTCATACCGACCAAATGACGTCACCCGCACCAAATGACGTCCAGCGCACCAAATGACGCAGAACGCCCCAAATCACGTAAAAAACACCATATCACCTCATACAGACCTCACCTGACGTCATACCGACCAAATGACGTCCGGCGCACCAAATGACGTCCGGCGCACCAAATGACGCAGAACGCCCCAAATCACGTAAAAAACACCATATCACCTCATACAGACCTCACCTGACGTCATACCGACCAAATGACGTCACCCGCACCAAATGACGTCCGGCGCACCAAATGACGCAGAACGCCCCAAATCACGTAAAACACCCCACATGACCTCATACAGACCTCACCTGACGTCATACCGACCAAATGACGTCAACCGCACCAAATGACGTCCGGCGCACCAAATGACGCAGAACGCCCCAAATCACGTAAAAAACCCCATATGACCTCATACAGACCTCACCTGACGTCATACCGACCAAATGACGTCACCCGCACCAAATGACGTCCGGCGCACCAAAAGACGCAGAACGCCCCAAATCACGTAAAAAACACCATATCACCTCATACAGACCTCACCTGACGTCATACCGACCAAATGACGTCACCCGCACCAAATGACGTCCGGCGCACCAAAGGACGCAGAACGCCCCAAATCACGTAAAAAACACCATATCACCTCATACAGACCTCACCTGACGTCATACCGACCAAATGATGTCACCCTCGCCAAATGACATCCGGCGGACCAAATGACGCAGAACGCCCCAAATCACGTAAAAAACACCATATCACCTCATACAGACCTCACCTGACGTCATACCGACCAAATGACGTCACCCGCACCAAATGACGTCCGGCGCACCAAATGACGCAGAACGCCCCAAATCACGTAAAAAACACCATATGACCTCATACAGACCTCACCTGACGTCATACCGACCAAATGACGTCACCCGCACCAAATGACGTCCGGCGCACCAAAGGACGCAGAACGCCCCAAATCACGTAAAAAACACCATATGACCTCATACAGACCTCACCTGACGTCATACCGACCAAATGACGTCACCCGCACCAAATGACGTCCGGCGCACCAAATGACGCAGAACGCCCCAAATCACGTAAAAAACCCCATATGACCTCATACAGACCTCAGCTGACGTCATACCGACCAAATGACGTCACCCGCACCAAATGACGTCCTGCGCACCAAATGACGCAGAACGCCCCAAAATCACGTAATAAACACCATATCACCTCATACAGACCTCACCTGACGTCATACCGACCAAATGACGTCACCCGCACCAAATGACGTCCGGCGCACCAAATGACGCAGAACGCCCCAAATCACGTAAAAAACATGATATCACCTCATACAGACCTCACCTGACGTCATACCGACCAAATGACGTCACCCGCACCAAATGACGTCCGGCGCACCAAATGACGCAGAACGCCCCAAATCACGTAAAAAACACCATATCACCTCATACAGACCTCACCTGACGTCATACCGACCAAATGACGTCACCCGCACCAAATGACGTCCGGCGCACCAAAAGACGCAGAACGCCCCAAATCACGTAAAAAACACCATATCACCTCATACAGACCTCACCTGACGTCATACCGACCAAATGATGTCACCCTCACCAAATGACGTCCGGCGGACCAAATGACGCAGAACGCCCCAAATCACGTAAAAAACACCATATCACCTCATACAGACCTCACCTGACGTCATACCGACCAAATGACGTCACCCGCACCAAATGACGTCCGGCGCACCAAATGACGCAGAACGCCCCAAATCATGTAAAAAACCCCATATGACCTCATACAGACCTCACCTGACGTCATACCGACCAAATGACGTCACCCGCACCAAATGACGTCCGGCGCACCAAATGATGCAGAACGCCCCAAATCACGTAAAAAACACCATATGACCTCATACAGACCTCACCTGACGTCATACCGACCAAATGATGTCACCCGCACCAAATGACGTCCGGCGCACCAAATGACGCAGAACGCCCCAAATCACGTAAAAAACACCATATCACCTCATACAGACCTCACCTGACGTCATACCGACCAAATGACGTCACCCGCACCAAATGACGTCCGGCGCACCAAATGACGCAGAACGCCCCAAATCACGTAAAAAACACCATATCACCTCATACAGACCTCACCTGATGTCATACCGACCAAATGACGTCACCCGCACCAAATGACGTCCAGCGCACCAAATGACGCAGAACGCCCCAAATCACGTAAAAAACACCATATCACCTCATACAGACCTCACCTGACGTCATACCGACCAAATGACGTCACCCGCACCAAATGACGTCCGGCGCACCAAATGACGCAGAACGCCCCAAATCACGTAAAAAACACCATATCACCTCATACAGACCTCACCTGACGTCATACCGACCAAATGACGTCACCCGCACCAAATGACGTCCGGCGCACCAAACGACGCAGAATGCCCCAAATCACGTAAAAAACACCATATGACCTCATACAGACCTCACCTGACGTCATACCGACCAAATGACGTCACCCGCACCAAATGACGCCCGGCGCACCAAATGACGCAGAACGCCCCAAATCACGTAAAAAACACCAAATCACCTCATACAGACCTCACCTGACGTCATACCGACCAAATGACGTCACCCGCACCAAATGACGTCCGGCGCACCAAAGGACGCAGAACGCCCCAAATTACGTAAAAAACACCATATCACCTCATACAAACCTCACCTGACGTCATACCGACCAAATGACGTCACCCGCACCAAATGACGTCCGGCGCACCAAATGACGCAGAACGCCCCAAATCACGTAAAAAACACCATATCACCTCATACAGACCTCACCTGACGTCATACCGACCAAATGACGTCACCCGCACCAAATGACGTCCGGCGGACCAAATGACGCAGAACGCCCCAAATCACGTAAAAAACACCATATGACCTCATACAGACCTCACCTGACGTCATACCGACCAAATGACGTCACCCGCACCAAATGACGTCCTGCGCACCAAATGACGCAGAACGCCCCAAAATCACGTAATAAACACCATATCACCTCATACAGACCTCACCTGACGTCATACCGACCAAATGACGTCACCCGCACCAAATGACGTCCAGCGCACCAAATGACGCAGAACGCCCCAAATCACGTAAAAAACATGATATCACCTCATACAGACCTCACCTGACGTCATACCGACCAAATGACGTCACCCGCACCAAATGACGTCCGGCGCACCAAATGACGCAGAACGCCCCAAATCACGTAAAAAACACCATATCACCTCATACAGACCTCACCTGACGTCATACCGACCAAATGACGTCACCCGCACCAAATGACGTCCGGCGCACCAAAGGACGCAGAACGCCCCAAATCACGTAAAAAACACCGTATGACCTCATACAGACCTCAGCTGACGTCATACCGACCAAATGACGTCACCCGCACCAAATGACGTCCGGCGCACCAAAAGACGCAGAACGCCCCAAATCACGTAAAAAACACCATATCACCTCATACAGACCTCACCTGACGTCATACCGACCAAATGACGTCACCCGCACCAAATGACGTCCGGCGCACCAAATGACGCAGAACGCCCCAAATCACGTAAAAAACCCCATATGACCTCATACAGACCTCACCTGACGTCATACCGACCAAATGACGTCACCCGCACCAAATGACGTCCGGCGCACCAAATGACGCAGAACGCCCCAAATCACGTAAAAAACATGATATCACCTCATACAGACCTCACCTGACGTCATACCGACCAAATGACGTCACCCGCACCAAATGACGTCCAGCGCACCAAATGACGCAGAACGCCCCAAATCACGTAAAAAACACCATATCACCTCATACAGACCTCACCTGACGTCATACCGACCAAATGACGTCACCCGCACCAAATGACGTCCGGCGCACCAAAGGACGCAGAACGCCCCAAATCACGTAAAAAACACCATATCACCTCATACAGACCTCACCTGACGTCATACCGACCAAATGACGTCACCCGCACCAAATGACGTCCGGCGCACCAAACGACGCAGAACGCCCCAAATCACGTAAAAAACACCATATCACCTCATACAGACCTCACCTGACGTCATACCGACCAAATGACGTCACCCGCACCAAATGACGTCCGGCGCACCAAAGGACGCAGAACGCCCCAAATTACGTAAAAAACACCTTATGACCTCATACAAACCTCACCTGACGTCATACCGACCAAATGACGTCACCCGCACCAAATGACGTCCGGCGCACCAAATGACGCAGAACGCCCCAAATCACGTAAAAAACACCATATGACCTCATACAGACCTCACCTGACGTCATACCGACCAAATGACGTCACCCGCACCAAATGACGTCCGGCGCACCAAAGGACGCAGAACGCCCCAAATCACGTAAAAAACACCATATGACCTCATACAGACCTCACCTGACGGCATACCGAACAAATGACGTCACCCGCACCAAATGACGTCCGGCGCACCAAAGGACGCAGAACGCCCCAAATCACGTAAAAACCACCAAATCACCTCATACAGACCTCACCTGATGTCATACCGACCAAATGACGTCACTCGCACCAAATGACGTCCGGCGCACCAAATGACGCAGAACGCCCCAAATCACGTAAAAAACACCATATCACCTCATACAGACCTCACCTGACGTCATACCGACCAAATGACGTCACCCGCACCAAATGACGTCCGGCGCACCAAAAGACGCAGAACGCCCCAAATCACGTAAAAACCACCAAATCACCTCATACAGACCTCACCTGACGTCATACCGACCAAATGACGTCACCCGCACCAAATGACGTCCGGCGCACCAAATGACGCAGAACGCCCCAAATCACGTAAAAAACCCCATATCACCTCATACAGACCTCACCTGACGTCATACCGACCAAATGACGTCACCCGCACCAAATGACGTCCGGCGCACCAAATGACGCAGAACGCACCATATAACGTAAAAAACACCATATCACCTCATACAGACCTCACCTGACGTCATACCGACCAAATGACGTCCGACGCATCAAATGACGTCCGGCGCACCAAATGACGCAGAACGCCCCAAATCACGTAAAAAACACCATATCACCTCATACAGACCTCACCTGACGTCATACCGACCAAATGACGTCACACGCACCAAATGACGTCCGGCGCACCAAATGACACAGAACGCCACAAATCACTTAAAAACCACCATATGACCTCATACAGACCTCACCTGACGTCATACCGACCAAATGACGTCACCCGCACCAAATGACGTCCGGCGCACCAAATGACGCAGAACGCCCCAAATCAAGTAAAAAACACCATATCACCTCATACAGACCTCACCTGACGTCATACCGACCAAATGACGTCACCCGCACCAAATGACGTCCGGCGCACCAAAGGACGCAGAACGCCCCAAATCACGTAAAAAACACCATATCACCTCATACAGACCTCACCTGACGGCATACCGACCAAATGACGTCACCCGCACCAAATGACGTCACCCGCACCAAATGACGTCCGGCGCACCAAATCACGTAAAAAACACCATATCACCTCATACAGACCTCACCTGACGTCATACCGACCAAATGACGTCACCCGCACCAAATGACGTCCGGCGCACCAAACGACGCAGAACGCCCCAAATCACGTAAAAAACACCATATCACCTCATACAGACCTCACCTGACGTCATACCGACCAAATGACGTCACCCGCACCAAATGACGTCCGGCGCACCAAAGGACGCAGAACTCCCCAAATCAAGTAAAAACCACCAAATCACCTCATACAGACCTCACCTGACGTCATACCGACCAAATCAAGTCACCCGCACCAAATGACGTCCGGCGCACCAAATGACGCAGAACGCCCCAAATCACGTAAAAAACCCCATATCACCTCATACAGACCTCACCTGACGTCATACCGACCAAATGATGTCCGGCGCATCAAATGACGTCCGGCGCACCAAATGACGCAGAACGCCCCAAATCACGTTAAAAACACCATATCACCTCATACAGACCTCACCTGACGTCATACCGACCAAATGACGTCACCCGCACCAAATGACGTCCGGCGCACCAAAAGATGCAGAACGCCCCAAATCACGTAAAAAACACCTTATCACCTCATACAGACCTCACCTGACGTCATACCGACCAAATGACGTCACCCGCACCAAATGACGTCCGGAGCACCAAATGACGCAGAACGCCCCAAATCACGTAAAAAACCCCATATGGCCTCATACAGACCACACCTGACGTCATACCGACCAAATGACGTCACCCGCACCAAATGACGTCCGGCGCACCAAATGACGCAGAACGCCCCAAATCACGTAAAAAACACCTTATCACCTCATACAGACCTCACCTGACGTCATACCGACCAAATGACGTCACCCGCACCAAATGACGTCCGGCGCACCAAATGACGCAGAACGCCCCAAATCACGTAAAAACCACCAAATCACCTCATACAGACCTCACCTGACGTCATACCGACCAAATGACGTCACCCGCACCAAATGACGTCCGGCGCACCAAATGACGCAGAACGCCCCAAATCACGTAAAAAACACCATATCACCTCATACAGACCTCACCTGACGTCATACCGACCAAATGACGTCACCCGCACCAAATGACGTCCGGCGCACCAAATGACGCAGAACGCCCCAAATCACGTAAAAAACACCATATCACCTCATACAGACCTCACCTGACGGCATACCGACCAAATGACGTCACCCGCACCAAATGACGTCCGGCGCACCAAATGACGCAGAACGCCCCAAATCACGTAAAAACCACCAAATCACCTCATACAGACCTCACCTGACGTCATACCGACCAAATGACGTCACCCGCACCAAATGACGTCCGGCGCACCAAATGACGCAGAACGCCCCAAATCACGTAAAAAACACCATATGACCTCATACAGACCTCACCTGACGTCATACCGACCAAATGACGTCACCCGCACCAAATGACGTCCGGCGCACCAAATGACGCAGAACGCACCATATAACGTAAAAAACACCATATCACCTCATACAGACCTCACCTGACGTCATACCGACCAAATGACGTCACCCGCACCAAATGACGTCCGGCGCACCAAATGACGCAGAACGCCCCAAATAACGTAAAAAACACCATATCACCTCATACAGACCTCACCTGACGTCATACCGACCAAATGACGTCACCCGCACCAAATGACGTCCGGCGCACCAAAGGACGCAGAACGCCCCATATAACGTAAAAAACACCATATCACCTCATACAGACCTCACCTGACGTCATACCGACCAAATGACGTCACCCGCACCAAATGACGTCCGGCGCACCAAAGGACGCAGAACGCCCCAAATCACCTAAAAACCACCATATGACCTCATACAGACCTCACCTGACGTCATACCGACCAAATGACGTCACCCGCACCAAATGACGTCCGGCGCACCAAAGGACGCAGAACGCCCCAAATCACGTAAAAAACACCATATCACCTCATACAGACCTCACCTGACGGCATACCGACCAAATGACGTCACCCGCACCAAATGACGTCCGGCGCACCAAAGGACGCAGAACGCCCCAAATCACGTAAAAAACACCATATCACCTCATACAGACCTCACCTGACGTCATACCGACCAAATGACGTCACCCGCACCAAATGACGTCCGGCGCACCTAAGGACGCAGAACGCCCCAAATCACGTAAAAAACACCATATGACCTCATACAGACCTCACCTGACGTCATACCGACCAAATGACGTCACCCGCACCAAATGACGTCCGGCGCACCAAAGGACGCAGAGCGCCCCAAATCACGTAATAACCACCAAATCACCTCATACAGACCTCACCTGACGTCATACCGACCAAATGAAGTCACCCGCACCAAATGACGTCCGGCGCACCAAAGGACGCAGAACGCCCCAAATCACGTAAAAAACCCCATATCACCTCTTACAGACCTCACCTGACGTCATACCGACCAAATGACGTCACGCACACCAAATGACGTCCGGCGCACCAAATGACGCAGAACGCCCCAAATCACGTAAAAATCACCATATGACCTCATACAGACCTCACCTGACGTCATACCGACCAAATGACGTCACGCGCACCAAATGACGTCCGGCGCACCAAATGACGCAGAACGCCCCAAATCACGTAAAAAACACCATATCACCTCATACAGACCTCACCTGACGGCATACCGACCAAATGACGTCACCCGCACCAAATGACGTCCGGAGCACCAAATGACGCAGAACGCCCCAAATCACGTAAAAAACCCCATATGGCCTCATACAGACCTCACCTGACGTCATACCGACCAAATGACGTCACCCGCACCAAATGACGTCCGGCGCACCAAAGGACGCAGAACGCCCCAAATCACGTAAAAAACACCTTATCACCTCATACAGACCTCACCTGACGTCATACCGACCAAATGACGTCACCCGCACCAAATGACGTCCGGCGCACCAAATGACGCAGAACGCCCCAAATCACGTAAAAATCACCATATGACCTCATGCAGACCTCACCTGACGGCATACCGACCAAATGACGTCACCCGCACCAAATGACGTCCGGCGCACCAAATGACGCAGAACGCCCCAAATCACGTAAAAAACACCATATCACCTCATACAGATCTCACCTGACGTCATACCGACCAAATGACGTCACCCGCACCAAAAGACGTCCGGCGCACCAAATGACACAGAACGCCCCAAATCACGTAAAAAACACCATATGACCTCATACAGACCTCACCTGACGTCATACCGACCAAATGACGTCACCCGCACCAAATGACGTCCGGCGCACCAAAGGACGCAGAACGCCCCAAATCACGTAAAAAACACCATATCACCTCATACAGACCTCACCTGACGTCATGCCGACCAAATGACGTCTCCCCCACCAAATGACGTCCGGCGCACCAAAGGACGCAGAACGCCCCAAATCACGTAAAAACCACCAAATCACCTCATACAGACCTCACCTGACGTCATACCGACCAAATGACGTCACCCGCACCAAATGACGTCCGGCGCACCAAATGACGCAGAACGCCCCAAATCACGTAAAAACCACCAAATCACCTCATACAGACCTCACCTGACGGCATACCGACCAAATGACGTCACCCGCACCAAATGACGTCCGGCGCACCAAAGGACGCAGAACGCACCATATAACGTAAAAAACACCATATCACCTCATACAGACCTCACCTCACGTCATACCGACCAAATGATGTCCGGCGCATCAAATGACGTCCGGCGCACCAAATGACGCAGAACGCCCCAAATCACGTAAAAAACACCATATCACCTCATACAGACCTCACCTGACGTCATGCCGACCAAATGACGTCACCCGCACCAAATGACGTCCGGCGCACCAAATGACGCAGAACGCCCCAAATCACGTAAAAAACACCTTATGACCTCATACATACCTCACCTGACGGCATACCGACCAAATGACGTCACCCGCACCAAATGACGTCCGGCGCACCAAATGACGCAGAACGCCCCAAATCACGTAAAAAACACCATATCACCTCATACAGACCTCACCTGACGTCATACCGACCAAATGACGTCACCCGCACCAAATGACGTCCGGCGCACCAAAAGACACAGAACGCCCCAAATCACGTAAAAACCACCATATGACCTCATACAGACCTCACCTGACGTCATACCGACCAAATGATGTCACCCGCACCAAATGACGTCCGGCGCACCAAATGACGCAGAACGCCCCAAATCACGTAAAAAACCCCATATCACCTCATACAGACCTCACCTGACGTCATACCGACCAAATGACGTCACCCGCACCAAATGACGTCCGGCGCACCAAAGGACGCAGAACGCCCCAAATCACGTAAAAAACACCATATCACCTCATACAGACCTCACCTGACGTCATACCGACCAAATGACGTCACCCGCACCAAATGACGTCCGGCGCACCAAAAGACACAGAACGCCCCAAATCACGTAAAAACCACCATATGACCTCATACAGACCTCACCTGACGTCATACCGACCAAATGACGTCACCCGCACCAAATGACGTCCGGCGTATCAAATGACACAGAACGCCCCAAATCACGTAAAAAACCCCATATCACCTCATACAGACCTCACCTGACGTCATACCGACCAAATGACGTCACCCGCACCAAATGACGTCCGGCGCACCAAAGGACGCAGAACGCCCCAAATCACGTAAAAAACACCATATCACCTCATACAGACCTCACCTGACGTCATACCGACCAAATGACGTCTGGCGCACCAAATGACGTCCGGTGCACCAAATGACGCAGAACGCCCCAAGTCACGTAAAAAACACCATATCACCTCATACAGACCTCTCCTGACGTCATACCGACCAAATGACGTCACCCGCACCAAATGACGTCCGGCGCACCGAACGACGCAGAACGCCCCAAATCACGTAAAAAACACCATATCACCTCATACAGACCTCACCTGACGTCATACCGACCAAATGACGTCACCCGCACCAAATGACGCCCGGCGCACCAAAGGACGCAGAACGCCCCAAATCACGTAAAAAACACCATATCACCTCATACAGACCTCACCTGACGTCATACCGACCAAATGACGTCACCCGCACCAAATGACGCCCGGCGCACCAAATGACGCAGAACGCCCCAAATCACGTAAACACCACCAAATCACCTCATACAGACCTCACCTGACGTCATACCGACCAAATGACGTCACCCGCACCAAATGACGTCCGGCGCACCAAATGACGCAGAACGCCCCAAATCACCTAAAAAACACCATATCACCTCATACAGACCTCACCTGACGTCATACAGACCAAATGACGTCACCCGCACCAAATGACGTCCGGCGCATCAAATGACACAGAACGCCCCAAATCACGTAAAAAACCCCATATCACCTCATACAGACCTCACCTGACGTCATACCGACCAAATGACGTCACCCGCACCAAATGACGTCCGGCGCACCAAATGACGCAGAACGCCCCAAATCACCTAAAAAACACCATATGACCTCATACAGACCTCACCTGACGTCATACCGACCAAATGACGTCACCCGCACCAAATGACGTCCGGCGCACCAAATGACGCAGAACGCCCCAAATCACGTAAAAAACACCATATCACCTCATACAGACCTCACCTGACGTCATACCGACCAAATGACGTCACCCGCACCAAATGACGTCCGGCGCACCAAAAGACACAGAACGCCCCAAATCACGTAAAAACCACCAAATCACCTCATACAGACCTCACCTGACGTCATACCGACCAAATGACGTCACCCGCACCAAATGACGTCCGGCGCACCAAAGGACGCAGAACGCCCCAAATCACGTAAAAAACACCATATCACCTCATACAGACCTCACCTGACGTCATGCCGACCAAATGACGTCACCCGCACGAAATGACGTCCGGCGCACCAAATGACGCAGAACGCCCCAAATCACGTAAAAAACACCATATGACCTCATACAGACCTCACCTGACGTCATACCGACCAAATGACGTCACGCGCACCAAATGACGTCCGGCGCACCAAATGACGCAGAACGCCCCAAATCACGTAAAAAACCCCATATCACCTCATACAGACCTCACCTGACGTCATGCCGACCAAATGACGTCACCCGCACCAAATGACGTCCGGTGCACCAAAGGACGCAGAACGCCCCAAATCACGAAAAAACCACCAAATCACCTCATACAGACCTCACCTGACGTCATACCGACCAAATGACGTCACCCGCACCAAATGACGTCCGGCGCACCAAATGACGCAGAACGCCCCAAATCACGTAAAAAACACCATATCACCTCATACAGACCTCACCTGACGTCATACCGACCAAATGACGTCACCCGCACCAAATGACGTCCGGCGCACCAAATGACGCAGAACGCCCCATATAACGTAAAAATCACCATATCACCTACTACAGACCTCACCTGACGTCATACCGACCAAATGATGTCCGGCGCATCAAATGACGCCCGGCGCACCAAATGACGCAGAACGCCCCAAATCACGTAAACACCACCAAATCACCTCATACAGACCTCACCTGACGTCATACCGACCAAATGACGTCACCCGCACCAAATGACGTCCGGCGCACCAAAGGACGCAGAACGCCCCAAATCACGTAAAAAACACCATATCACCTCATACAGACCTCACCTGACGTCATACCGACCAAATGACGTCACCCGCACCAAATGACGCCCGGCGCACCAAAGGACGCAGAACGCCCCAAATCACGTAAAAAACACCATATCACCTCATACAGACCTCACCTGACGTCATACCGACCAAATGACGTCACCCGCACCAAATGACGTCCGGCGCACCAAAGGACGCAGAACGCCCCAAATCACGTAAAAAACACCATATCACCTCATAAAGACCTCACCTGACGTCATACCGACCAAATGACGTCACCCGCACCAAATGACGCCCGGCGCACCAAATGACGCAGAACGCCCCAAATCACGTAAACACCACCAAATCACCTCATACAGACCTCACCTGACGTCATACCGACCAAATGACGTCACCCGCACCAAATGACGTCCGGCGTATCAAATGACGCAGAACGCCCCAAATCACCTAAAAAACACCATATCACCTCATACAGACCTCACCTGACGTCATACCGACCAAATGACGTCACCCGCACCAAATGACGTCCGGCGCACCAAATGACGCAGAACGCCCCAAATCACCTAAAAAACACCATATGACCTCATACAGACCTCACCTGACGTCATACCGACCAAATGACGTCACCCGCAACAAATGACGTCCGGCGCACCAAATGACGCAGAACGCCCCAAATCACCTAAAAAACACCATATGACCTCATACAGACCTCACCTGACGTCATACCGACCAAATGACGTCACCCGCACCAAATGACGTCCGGCGCACCAAATGACGCAGAACGCCCCAAATCACGTAAAAAACACCTTATCACCTCATACAGACCTCACCTGACGTCATACCGACCAAATGACGTCACCCGCACCAAATGACGTCCGGCGCACCAAAAGACACAGAACGCCCCAAATCACGTAAAAACCACCAAATCACCTCATACAGACCTCACCTGACGTCATACCGACCAAATGACGTCACCCGCACCAAATGACGTCCGGCGCACCAAAGGACGCAGAACGCCCCAAATCACGTAAAAAACACCATATCACCTCATACAGACCTCACCTGACGTCATGCCGACCAAATGACGTCACCCGCACCAAATGACGTCCGGCGCACCAAATGACGCAGAACGCCCCAAATCACGTAAAAAACACCATATCACCTCATACAGACCTCACCTGACGTCATACCGACCAAATGACGTCACGCGCACCAAATGACGTCCGGCGCACCAAATGACGCAGAACGCCCCAAATCACGTAAAAAACCCCATATCACCTCATACAGACCTCACCTGACGTCATGCCGACCAAATGACGTCACCCGCACCAAATGACGTCCGGTGCACCAAAGGACGCAGAACGCCCCAAATCACGAAAAAACCACCAAATCACCTCATACAGACCTCACCTGACGTCATACCGACCAAATGACGTCACCCGCACCAAATGACGTCCGGCGCACCAAATGACGCAGAACGCCCCAAATCACGTAAAAAACACCATATGACCTCATACAGACCTCACCTGACGTCATACCGACCAAATGACGTCACCCGCACCAAATGACGCCCGGCACACCAAATGACGCAGAACGCCCCATATAACGTAAAAAACACCATATCACCTCATACAGACCTCACCTGACGTCATACCGACCAAATGATGTCCGGCGCATCAAATGACGTCCAGCGCACCAAATGACGCAGAACGCCCCAAATCACCTAAAAAACACCATATCACCTCATACAGACCTCACCTGACGTCATACCGACCAAATGACGTCACCCGCACCAAATGACGTCCGGCGCACCAAAGGACGCAGAACGCCCCAAATCACGTAAAAAACACCATATGACCTCATACAGACCTCACCTGACGTCATACCGACCAAATGACGTCACCCGCACCAAATGACGTCCGGCGCACCAAATGACGCAGAACGCCCCAAATCACGTAAAAAACACCATATCACCTACTACAGACCTCACCTGACGTCATACCGACCAAATGACGTCACCCGCACCAAATGACGCCCGGCGCACCAAATGACGCAGAACGCCCCAAATCACGTAAACACCACCAAATCACCTCATACAGACCTCACCTGACGTCATACCGACCAAATGACGTCACCCGCACCAAATGACGTCCGGCGCACCAAAGGACGCAGAACGCCCCAAATCACGTAAAAAACACCATATGACCTCATACAGACCTCACCTGACGTCATACCGACCAAATGACGTCACCCGCACCAAATGACGCCCGGCGCACCAAAGGACGCAGAACGCCCCAAATCACGTAAAAAACACCATATCACCTCATACAGACCTCACCTGACGTCATACCGACCAAATGACGTCACCCGCACCAAATGACGTCCGGCGCACCAAAGGACGCAGAACGCCCCAAATCACGTAAAAAACACCATATCACCTCATACAGACCTCACCTGACGTCATACCGACCAAATGACGTCACCCGCACCAAATGACGCCCGGCGCTCCAAAGGACGCAGAACGCCCCAAATCACGTAAAAAACACCAAATCACCTCATACAGACCTCACCTGACGTCATACCGACCAAATGACGTCACCCGCACCAAATGACGTCCGGCGCACCAAAGGACGCAGAACGCCCCAAATCACCTAAAAACCACCATATGACCTCATACAGACCTCACCTGACGTCATACCGACCAAATGACATCACCCGCACCAAATGACGTCCGGCGCACCAAAGGACGCAGAACGCCCCAAATCACGTAAACACCACCTAATCACCTCATACAGACCTCACCTGACGTCATACCGACCAAATGACGTCACCCGCACCAAATGACGTCCGGCGCACCAAAGGACGCAGAACGCCCCAAATCACCTAAAAACCACCATATGACCTCATACAGACCTCACCTGACGTCATACCGACCAAATGACGTCACCCGCACCAAATGACGCCCGGCGCACCAAAGGACGAAGAACGCCCCAAATCACGTAAAAAACACCAAATCACCTCATACAGACCTCACCTGACGTCATACCGACCAAATGACGTCACCCGCACCAAATGACGTCCGGCGCACCAAAGGACGCAGAACGCCCCAAATCACGTAAAAAACACCATATCACCTCATACAGACCTCACCTGACGTCATACCGACCAAATGACGGCATCCGCACCAAATGACGTCCGGCGCACCAAATGACGCAGAACGCCCCAAATCACGTAAAAAACACCATATCACCTCATACAGACCTCACCTGACGTCATACCGACCAAATGACGTCACCCGCACCAAATGACGTCCGGCGCACCAAAAGACACAGAACGCCCCAAATCACGTAAAAACCACCATATGACCTCATACAGACCTCACCTGACGTCATACCGACCAAATGATGTCACCCGCATCAAATGACGTCCGGCGCACCAAATGACGCAGAACGCCCCAAATCACCTAAAAAACACCATATCACCTCATACAGACCTCACCTGACGTCATACCGACCAAATGACGTCACCCGCACCAAATGACGTCCGGCGTATCAAATGACACAGAACGCCCCAAATCACGTAAAAAACCCCATATCACCTCATACAGACCTCACCTGACGTCATACCGACCAAATGACGTCACCCGCACCAAATGACGTCCGGCGCACCAAAGGACGCAGAACGCCCCAAATCACGTAAAAAACACCATATCACCTCATACAGACCTCTCCTGACGTCATACCGACCAAATGACGTCACCCGCACCAAATGACGTCCGGCGCACCGAACGACGCAGAACGCCCCAAATCACGTAAAAAACACCATATCACCTCATACAGACCTCACCTGACGTCATACCGACCAAATGACGTCACCCGCACCAAATGACGCCCGGCGCACCAAAGGACGCAGAACGCCCCAAATCACGTAAAAAACACCATATCACCTCATACAGACCTCACCTGACGTCATACCGACCAAATGACGTCACCCGCACCAAATGACGCCCGGCGCACCAAATGACGCAGAACGCCCCAAATCACGTAAACACCACCAAATCACCTCATACAGACCTCACCTGACGTCATACCGACCAAATGACGTCACCCGCACCAAATGACGTCCGGCGCACCAAATGACGCAGAACGCCCCAAATCACCTAAAAAACACCATATCACCTCATACAGACCTCACCTGACGTCATACAGACCAAATGACGTCACCCGCACCAAATGACGTCCGGCGCATCAAATGACACAGAACGCCCCAAATCACGTAAAAAACCCCATATCACCTCATACAGACCTCACCTGACGTCATACCGACCAAATGACGTCACCCGCACCAAATGACGTCCGGCGCACCAAATGACGCAGAACGCCCCAAATCACCTAAAAAACACCATATGACCTCATACAGACCTCACCTGACGTCATACCGACCAAATGACGTCACCCGCACCAAATGACGTCCGGCGCACCAAATGACGCAGAACGCCCCAAATCACGTAAAAAACACCATATCACCTCATACAGACCTCACCTGACGTCATACCGACCAAATGACGTCACCCGCACCAAATGACGTCCGGCGCACCAAAAGACACAGAACGCCCCAAATCACGTAAAAACCACCAAATCACCTCATACAGACCTCACCTGACGTCATACCGACCAAATGACGTCACCCGCACCAAATGACGTCCGGCGCACCAAAGGACGCAGAACGCCCCAAATCACGTAAAAAACACCATATCACCTCATACAGACCTCACCTGACGTCATGCCGACCAAATGACGTCACCCGCACCAAATGACGTCCGGCGCACCAAATGACGCAGAACGCCCCAAATCACGTAAAAAACACCATATGACCTCATACAGACCTCACCTGACGTCATACCGACCAAATGACGTCACGCGCACCAAATGACGTCCGGCGCACCAAATGACGCAGAACGCCCCAAATCACGTAAAAAACCCCATATCACCTCATACAGACCTCACCTGACGTCATGCCGACCAAATGACGTCACCCGCACCAAATGACGTCCGGTGCACCAAAGGACGCAGAACGCCCCAAATCACGAAAAAACCACCAAATCACCTCATACAGACCTCACCTGACGTCATACCGACCAAATGACGTCACCCGCACCAAATGACGTCCGGCTCACCAAATGACGCAGAACGCCCCAAATCACGTAAAAAACACCATATGACCTCATACAGACCTCACCTGACGTCATACCGACCAAATGACGTCACCCGCACCAAATGACGTCCGGCACACCAAATGACGCAGAACGCCCCATATAACGTAAAAAACACCATATCACCTCATACAGACCTCACCTGACGTCATACCGACCAAATGATGTCCGGCGCATCAAATGACGTCCAGCGCACCAAATGACGCAGAACGCCCCAAATCACCTAAAAAACACCAAATCACCTCATACAGACCTCACCTGACGTCATACCGACCAAATGACGTCACCCGCACCAAATGACGTCCGGCGCACCAAATGACGCAGAACGCCCCAAATCACGTAAAAAACACCATATGACCTCATACAGACCTCACCTGACGTCATACCGACCAAATGACGTCACCCGCACCAAATGACGTCCGGCGCACCAAATGACGCAGAACGCCCCATATAACGTAAAAATCACCATATCACCTACTACAGACCTCACCTGACGTCATACCGACCAAATGATGTCCGGCGCATCAAATGACGCCAGGCGCACCAAATGACGCAGAACGCCCCAAATCACGTAAACACCACCAAATCACCTCATACAGACCTCACCTGACGTCATACCGACCAAATGACGTCACCCGCACCAAATGACGTCCGGCGCACCAAAGGACGCAGAACGCCCCAAATCACGTAAAAAACACCATATCACCTCATACAGACCTCACCTGACGTCATACCGACCAAATGACGTCACCCGCACCAAATGACGTCCGGCGCACCAAAGGACGCAGAACGCCCCAAATCACGTAAAAAACACCATATCACCTCATACAGACCTCACCTGACGTCATACCGACCAAATGACGTCACCCGCACCAAATGACGTCCGGCGCACCAAAGGACGCAGAACGCCCCAAATCACGTAAAAAACACCATATCACCTCATAAAGACCTCACCTGACGTCATACCGACCAAATGACGTCACCCGCACCAAATGACGCCCGGCGCACCAAATGACGCAGAACGCCCCAAATCACGTAAACACCACCAAATCACCTCATACAGACCTCACCTGACGTCATACCGACCAAATGACGTCACCCGCACCAAATGACGTCCGGCGTATCAAATGACGCAGAACGCCCCAAATCACCTAAAAAACACCATATCACCTCATACAGACCTCACCTGACGTCATACCGACCAAATGACGTCACCCGCACCAAATGACGTCCGGCGCACCAAATGACGCAGAACGCCCCAAATCACCTAAAAAACACCATATGACCTCATACAGACCTCACCTGACGTCATACCGACCAAATGACGTCACCCGCACCAAATGACGTCCGGCGCACCAAATGACGCAGAACGCCCCAAATCACCTAAAAAACACCATATGACCTCATACAGACCTCACCTGACGTCATACCGACCAAATGACGTCACCCGCACCAAATGACGTCCGGCGCACCAAATGACGCAGAACGCCCCAAATCACGTAAAAAACACCTTATCACCTCATACAGACCTCACCTGACGTCATACCGACCAAATGACGTCACCCGCACCAAATGACGTCCGGCGCACCAAAAGACACAGAACGCCCCAAATCACGTAAAAACCACCAAATCACCTCATACAGACCTCACCTGACGTCATACCGACCAAATGACGTCACCCGCACCAAATGACGTCCGGCGCACCAAAGGACGCAGAACGCCCCAAATCACGTAAAAAACACCATATCACCTCATACAGACCTCACCTGACGTCATGCCGACCAAATGACGTCACCCGCACCAAATGACGTCCGGCGCACCAAATGACGCAGAACGCCCCAAATCACGTAAAAAACACCATATCACCTCATACAGACCTCACCTGACGTCATACCGACCAAATGACGTCACGCGCACCAAATGACGTCCGGCGCACCAAATGACGCAGAACGCCCCAAATCACGTAAAAAACCCCATATCACCTCATACAGACCTCACCTGACGTCATGCCGACCAAATGACGTCACCCGCACCAAATGACGTCCGGTGCACCAAAGGACGCAGAACGCCCCAAATCACGAAAAAACCACCAAATCACCTCATACAGACCTCACCTGACGTCATACCGACCAAATGACGTCACCCGCACCAAATGACGTCCGGCGCACCAAATGACGCAGAACGCCCCAAATCACGTAAAAAACACCATATCACCTCATACAGACCTCACCTGACGTCATACCGACCAAATGATGTCCGGCGCATCAAATGACGTCCAGCGCACCAAATGACGCAGAACGCCCCAAATCACCTAAAAAACACCATATCACCTCATACAGACCTCACCTGACGTCATACCGACCAAATGACGTCACCCGCACCAAATGACGTCCGGCGCACCAAAGGACGCAGAACGCCCCAAATCACGTAAAAAACACCATATGACCTCATACAGACCTCACCTGACGTCATACCGACCAAATGACGTCACCCGCACCAAATGACGTCCGGCGCACCAAATGACGCAGAACGCCCCAAATCACGTAAAAAACACCATATCACCTACTACAGACCTCACCTGACGTCATACCGACCAAATGACGTCACCCGCACCAAATGACGCCCGGCGCACCAAATGACGCAGAACGCCCCAAATCACGTAAACACCACCAAATCACCTCATACAGACCTCACCTGACGTCATACCGACCAAATGACGTCACCCGCACCAAATGACGTCCGGCGCACCAAAGGACGCAGAACGCCCCAAATCACGTAAAAAACACCATATGACCTCATACAGACCTCACCTGACGTCATACCGACCAAATGACGTCACCCGCACCAAATGACGCCCGGCGCACCAAAGGACGCAGAACGCCCCAAATCACGTAAAAAACACCATATCACCTCATACAGACCTCACCTGACGTCATACCGACCAAATGACGTCACCCGCACCAAATGACGTCCGGCGCACCAAAGGACGCAGAACGCCCCAAATCACGTAAAAAACACCATATCACCTCATACAGACCTCACCTGACGTCATACCGACCAAATGACGTCACCCGCACCAAATGACGCCCGGCGCTCCAAAGGACGCAGAACGCCCCAAATCACGTAAAAAACACCAAATCACCTCATACAGACCTCACCTGACGTCATACCGACCAAATGACGTCACCCGCACCAAATGACGTCCGGCGCACCAAAGGACGCAGAACGCCCCAAATCACCTAAAAACCACCATATGACCTCATACAGACCTCACCTGACGTCATACCGACCAAATGACATCACCCGCACCAAATGACGCCCGGCGCACCAAAGGACGCAGAACGCCCCAAATCACGTAAACACCACCTAATCACCTCATACAGACCTCACCTGACGTCATACCGACCAAATGACGTCACCCGCACCAAATGACGTCCGGCGCACCAAAGGACGCAGAACGCCCCAAATCACCTAAAAACCACCATATGACCTCATACAGACCTCACCTGACGTCATACCGACCAAATGACGTCACCCGCACCAAATGACGCCCGGCGCACCAAAGGACGAAGAACGCCCCAAATCACGTAAAAAACACCAAATCACCTCATACAGACCTCACCTGACGTCATACCGACCAAATGACGTCACCCGCACCAAATGACGTCCGGCGCACCAAAGGACGCAGAACGCCCCAAATCACGTAAAAAACACCATATCACCTCATACAGACCTCACCTGACGTCATACCGACCAAATGACGGCATCCGCACCAAATGACGTCCGGCGCACCAAATGACGCAGAACGCCCCAAATCACGTAAAAAACACCATATCACCTCATACAGACCTCACCTGACGTCATACCGACCAAATGACGTCACCCGCACCAAATGACGTCCGGCGCACCAAAAGACACAGAACGCCCCAAATCACGTAAAAACCACCATATGACCTCATACAGACCTCACCTGACGTCATACCGACCAAATGATGTCACCCGCATCAAATGACGTCCGGCGCACCAAATGACGCAGAACGCCCCAAATCACCTAAAAAACACCATATCACCTCATACAGACCTCACCTGACGTCATACCGACCAAATGACGTCACCCGCACCAAATGACGTCCGGCGTATCAAATGACACAGAACGCCCCAAATCACGTAAAAAACCCCATATCACCTCATACAGACCTCACCTGACGTCATACCGACCAAATGACGTCACCCGCACCAAATGACGTCCGGCGCACCAAAGGACGCAGAACGCCCCAAATCACGTAAAAAACACCATATCACCTCATACAGACCTCACCTGACGTCATACCGACCAAATGACGTCACCCGCACCAAATGACGTCCGGCGCACCAAAAGACAGAGAACGCCCCAAATCACGTAAAAACCACCATATGACCTCATACAGACCTCACCTGACGTCATACCGACCAAATGACGTCACCCGCACCAAATGACGTCCGGCGTATCAAATGACACAGAACGCCCCAAATCACGTAAAAAACACCATATCACCTCATACAGACCTCACCTGACGTCATACCGACCAAATGACGTCACCCGCACCAAATGACGTCCGGCGCACCAAAGGACGCAGAACGCCCCAAATCACGTAAAAAACACCATATCACCTCATACAGACCTCACCTGACGTCATACCGACCAAATGACGTCATCCGCACCAAATGACGTCCGGTGCACCAAATGACGCAGAACGCCCCAAGTCACGTAAAAAACACCATATCACCTCATACAGACCTCTCCTGACGTCATACCGACCAAATGACGTCACCCGCACCAAATGACGTCCGGCGCACCGAACGACGCAGAACGCCCCAAATCACGTAAAAAACACCATATCACCTCATACAGACCTCACCTGACGTCATACCGACCAAATGACGTCACCCGCACCAAATGACGCCCGGCGCACCAAAGGACGCAGAACGCCCCAAATCACGTAAAAAACACCATATCACCTCCTACAGACCTCACCTGACGTCATACCGACCAAATGACGTCACCCGCACCAAATGACGTCCGGCGCACCAAATGACACAGAACGCCCCAAATCACGTAAAAAACCCCATATCACCTCATACAGACCTCACCTGACGTCATACCGACCAAATGACGTCACCCGCACCAAATGACGTCCGGCGCACCAAAGGACGCAGAACGCCCCAAATCACGTAAAAAACACCATATCACCTCATACAGACCTCACCTGACGTCATGCCTACCAAATGACGTCACCCGCACCAAATGACGTCCGGCGCACCAAATGACGCAGAACGCCCCAAATCACGTAAAAAACACCATATCACCTCATACAGACCTCACCTGACGTCATACCGACCAAATGACGTCACGCGCACCAAATGACGTCCGGCGCACCAAATGACGCAGAACGCCCCAAATCACGTAAAAAACCCCATATCACCTCATACAGACCTCACCTGACGTCATGCCGACCAAATGACGTCACCCGCACCAAATGACGTCCGGTGCACCAAAGGACGCAGAACGCCCCAAATCACGAAAAAACCACCAAATCACCTCATACAGACCTCACCTGACGTCATACCGACCAAATGACGTCACCCGCACCAAATGACGTCCGGCGCACCAAATGACGCAGAACGCCCCAAATCACGTAAAAAACACCATATGACCTCATACAGACCTCACCTGACGTCATACCGACCAAATGACGTCACCCGCACCAAATGACGCCCGGCACACCAAATGACGCAGAACGCCCCATATAACGTAAAAAACACCATATCACCTCATACAGACCTCACCTGACGTCATACCGACCAAATGATGTCCGGCGCATCAAATGACGTCCAGCGCACCAAATGACGCAGAACGCCCCAAATCACCTAAAAAACACCATATCACCTCATACAGACCTCACCTGACGTCATACCGACCAAATGACGTCACCCGCACCAAATGACGTCCGGCGCACCAAAGGACGCAGAACGCCCCAAATCACGTAAAAAACACCATATGACCTCATACAGACCTCACCTGACGTCATACCGACCAAATGACGTCACCCGCACCAAATGACGTCCGGCGCACCAAATGACGCAGAACGCCCCAAATCACGTAAAAAACACCATATCACCTACTACAGACCTCACCTGACGTCATACCGACCAAATGACGTCACCCGCACCAAATGACGCCCGGCGCACCAAATGACGCAGAACGCCCCAAATCACGTAAACACCACCAAATCACCTCATACAGACCTCACCTGACGTCATACCGACCAAATGACGTCACCCGCACCAAATGACGTCCGGCGCACCAAAGGACGCAGAACGCCCCAAATCACGTAAAAAACACCATATGACCTCATACAGACCTCACCTGACGTCATACCGACCAAATGACGTCACCCGCACCAAATGACGCCCGGCGCACCAAAGGACGCAGAACGCCCCAAATCACGTAAAAAACACCATATCACCTCATACAGACCTCACCTGACGTCATACCGACCAAATGACGTCACCCGCACCAAATGACGTCCGGCGCACCAAAGGACGCAGAACGCCCCAAATCACGTAAAAAACACCATATCACCTCATACAGACCTCACCTGACGTCATACCGACCAAATGACGTCACCCGCACCAAATGACGCCCGGCGCTCCAAAGGACGCAGAACGCCCCAAATCACGTAAAAAACACCAAATCACCTCATACAGACCTCACCTGACGTCATACCGACCAAATGACGTCACCCGCACCAAATGACGTCCGGCGCACCAAAGGACGCAGAACGCCCCAAATCACCTAAAAACCACCATATGACCTCATACAGACCTCACCTGACGTCATACCGACCAAATGACATCACCCGCACCAAATGACGCCCGGCGCACCAAAGGACGCAGAACGCCCCAAATCACGTAAACACCACCTAATCACCTCATACAGACCTCACCTGACGTCATACCGACCAAATGACGTCACCCGCACCAAATGACGTCCGGCGCACCAAAGGACGCAGAACGCCCCAAATCACCTAAAAACCACCATATGACCTCATACAGACCTCACCTGACGTCATACCGACCAAATGACGTCACCCGCACCAAATGACGCCCGGCGCACCAAAGGACGAAGAACGCCCCAAATCACGTAAAAAACACCAAATCACCTCATACAGACCTCACCTGACGTCATACCGACCAAATGACGTCACCCGCACCAAATGACGTCCGGCGCACCAAAGGACGCAGAACGCCCCAAATCACGTAAAAAACACCATATCACCTCATACAGACCTCACCTGACGTCATACCGACCAAATGACGGCATCCGCACCAAATGACGTCCGGCGCACCAAATGACGCAGAACGCCCCAAATCACGTAAAAAACACCATATCACCTCATACAGACCTCACCTGACGTCATACCGACCAAATGACGTCACCCGCACCAAATGACGTCCGGCGCACCAAAAGACACAGAACGCCCCAAATCACGTAAAAACCACCATATGACCTCATACAGACCTCACCTGACGTCATACCGACCAAATGATGTCACCCGCATCAAATGACGTCCGGCGCACCAAATGACGCAGAACGCCCCAAATCACCTAAAAAACACCATATCACCTCATACAGACCTCACCTGACGTCATACCGACCAAATGACGTCACCCGCACCAAATGACGTCCGGCGTATCAAATGACACAGAACGCCCCAAATCACGTAAAAAACCCCATATCACCTCATACAGACCTCACCTGACGTCATACCGACCAAATGACGTCACCCGCACCAAATGACGTCCGGCGCACCAAAGGACGCAGAACGCCCCAAATCACGTAAAAAACACCATATCACCTCATACAGACCTCACCTGACGTCATACCGACCAAATGACGTCACCCGCACCAAATGACGTCCGGCGCACCAAAAGACAGAGAACGCCCCAAATCACGTAAAAACCACCATATGACCTCATACAGACCTCACCTGACGTCATACCGACCAAATGACGTCACCCGCACCAAATGACGTCCGGCGTATCAAATGACACAGAACGCCCCAAATCACGTAAAAAACACCATATCACCTCATACAGACCTCACCTGACGTCATACCGACCAAATGACGTCACCCGCACCAAATGACGTCCGGCGCACCAAAGGACGCAGAACGCCCCAAATCACGTAAAAAACACCATATCACCTCATACAGACCTCACCTGACGTCATACCGACCAAATGACGTCATCCGCACCAAATGACGTCCGGTGCACCAAATGACGCAGAACGCCCCAAGTCACGTAAAAAACACCATATCACCTCATACAGACCTCTCCTGACGTCATACCGACCAAATGACGTCACCCGCACCAAATGACGTCCGGCGCACCGAACGACGCAGAACGCCCCAAATCACGTAAAAAACACCATATCACCTCATACAGACCTCACCTGACGTCATACCGACCAAATGACGTCACCCGCACCAAATGACGCCCGGCGCACCAAAGGACGCAGAACGCCCCAAATCACGTAAAAAACACCATATCACCTCCTACAGACCTCACCTGACGTCATACCGACCAAATGACGTCACCCGCACCAAATGACGTCCGGCGCACCAAATGACACAGAACGCCCCAAATCACGTAAAAAACCCCATATCACCTCATACAGACCTCACCTGACGTCATACCGACCAAATGACGTCACCCGCACCAAATGACGTCCGGCGCACCAAAGGACGCAGAACGCCCCAAATCACGTAAAAAACACCATATCACCTCATACAGACCTCACCTGACGGCATACCGACCAAATGACGTCACCCGCACCAAATGACGTCCGGCGCACCAAAGGACGCAGAACGCCCCAAATCACCTAAAAAACACCATATGACCTCATACAGACCTCACCTGACGTCATACCGACTAAATGACGTCACCCGCACCAAATGACGTCCGGCGCACCAAAAGACACAGAACGCCCCAAATCACGTAAAAAACACCAAATCACCTCATACAGACCTCACCTGACGTCATACCGACCAAATGACGTCACCCGCACCAAATGACGTCCGGCGCACCAAAGGACGCAGAACGCCCCAAATCACGTAAAAAACACCATATCACCTCATACAGACCTCACCTGACGTCATGCCGACCAAATGACGTCACCCGCACCAAATGACGTCCGGCGCACCAAATGACGCAGAACGCCCCAAATCACGTAAAAAACACCATATCACCTCATACAGACCTCACCTGACGTCATACCGACCAAATGACGTCACCCGCACCAAATGACGTCCGGCGCACCAAATGACGCAGAACGCCCCAAATCACGTAAAAAACCCCATATCACCTCATACAGACCTCACCTGACGTCATGCCGACCAAATGACGTCACCCGCACCAAATGACGTCCGGCGCACCAAAGGACGCAGAACGCCCCAAATCACCTAAAAACCACCATATGACCTCATACAGACCTCACCTGACGTCATACCGACCAAATGACGTCACCCGCACCAAATGACGCCCGGCGCACCAAAGGACGCAGAACGCCCCAAATCACGTAAAAAACACCAAATCACCTCATACAGACCTCACCTGACGTCATACCGACCAAATGACGTCACCCGCACCAAATGACGTCCGGCGCACCAAAGGACGCAGAACGCCCCAAATCACGTAAAAAACACCATATCACCTCATACAGACCTCACCTGACGTCATACCGACTAAATGACGTCACCCGCACCAAATGACGCCCGGCGCACCAAAGGACGCAGAACGCCCCAAATCACGTAAAAAACACCATATCACCTCATACAGACCTCACCTGACGTCATACCGACCAAATGACGGCATCCGCACCAAATGACGTCCGGCGCACCAAATGACGCAGAACGCCCCAAATCACGTAAAAAACACCATATCACCTCATACAGACCTCACCTGACGTCATACCGACCAAATGACGTCACCCGCACCAAATGACGTCCGGCGCACCAAAAGACACAGAACGCCCCAAATCACGTAAAAACCACCATATGACCTCATACAGACTTCACCTGACGTCATACCGACCAAATGATGTCACCCGCACCAAATGACGTCCGGCGCACCAAATGACGCAGAACGCCCCAAATCACGTAAAAAACACCATATCACCTCATACAGACCTCACCTGACGTCATACCGACCAAATGACGTCACCCGCACCAAATGACGTCCGGCGTATCAAATGACACAGAACGCCCCAAATCACGTAAAAAACACCATATCACCTCATACAGACCTCACCTGACGTCATACCGACCAAATGACGTCACCCGCACCAAATGACGTCCGGCGCACCAAATGACGCAGAACGCCCCAAATCACGTAAAAAACACCATATCACCTCATACAGACCTCACCTGACGTCATACCGACCAAATGACGTCACCCGCACCAAATGACGTCCGGCGCACCAAAGGACGCAGAACGCCCCAAATCACGTAAAAAACACCATATCACCTCATACAGACCTCACCTGACGGCATACCGACCAAATGACGTCACCCGCACCAAATGACGCCCGGCGCACCAAAGGACGCAGAACGCCCCAAATCACGTAAAAAACACCATATCACCTCATACAGACCTCACCTGACGTCATACCGACCAAATGACGTCACCCGCACCAAATGACGTCCGGCGCACCAAAGGACGCAGAACGCCCCAAATCACGTAAAAAACACCATATCACCTCATACAGACCTCACCTGACGTCATACCGACCAAATGACGTCACCCGCACCAAATGACGCCCGGCGCTCCAAAGGACGCAGAACGCCCCAAATCACGTAAAAAACACCAAATCACCTCATACAGACCTCACCTGACGTCATACCGACCAAATGACGTCACCCGCACCAAATGACGTCCGGCGCACCAAAGGACGCAGAACGCCCCAAATCACCTAAAAACCACCATATGACCTCATACAGACCTCACCTGACGTCATACCGACCAAATGACATCACCCGCACCAAATGACGCCCGGCGCACCAAAGGACGCAGAACGCCCCAAATCACGTAAACACCACCTAATCACCTCATACAGACCTCACCTGACGTCATACCGACCAAATGACGTCACCCGCACCAAATGACGTCCGGCGCACCAAAGGACGCAGAACGCCCCAAATCACGTAAAAAACACCATATCACCTCATACAGACCTCACCTGACGTCATGCCGACCAAATGACGTCACCCGCACCAAATGACGTCCGGCGCACCAAATGACGCAGAACGCCCCAAATCACGTAAAAAACACCATATCACCTCATACAGACCTCACCTGACGTCATACCGACCAAATGACGTCACCCGCACCAAATGACGTCCGGCGCACCAAATGACGCAGAACGCCCCAAATCACGTAAAAAACCCCATATCACCTCATACAGACCTCACCTGACGTCATGCCGACCAAATGACGTCACCCGCACCAAATGACGTCCGGCGCACCAAAGGACGCAGAACGCCCCAAATCACCTAAAAACCACCATATGACCTCATACAGACCTCACCTGACGTCATACCGACCAAATGACGTCACCCGCACCAAATGACGCCCGGCGCACCAAAGGACGCAGAACGCCCCAAATCACGTAAAAAACACCAAATCACCTCATACAGACCTCACCTGACGTCATACCGACCAAATGACGTCACCCGCACCAAATGACGTCCGGCGCACCAAAGGACGCAGAACGCCCCAAATCACGTAAAAAACACCATATCACCTCATACAGACCTCACCTGACGTCATACCGACTAAATGACGTCACCCGCACCAAATGACGCCCGGCGCACCAAAGGACGCAGAACGCCCCAAATCACGTAAAAAAACACCATATCACCTCATACAGACCTCACCTGACGTCATACCGACCAAATGACGGCATCCGCACCAAATGACGTCCGGCGCACCAAATGACGCAGAACGCCCCAAATCACGTAAAAAAACACCATATCACCTCATACAGACCTCACCTGACCGTCATACCGACCAAATGACGTCACCCGCACCAAATGACGTCCGGCGCACCAAAAGACACAGAACGCCCCAAATCACGTAAAAACCACCATATGACCTCATACAGACTTCACCTGACGTCATACCGACCAAATGATGTCACCCGCACCAAATGACGTCCGGCGCACCAAATGACGCAGAACGCCCCAAATCACGTAAAAAACACCATATCACCTCATACAGACCTCACCTGACGTCATACCGACCAAATGACGTCACCCGCACCAAATGACGTCCGGCGTATCAAATGACACAGAACGCCCCAAATCACGTAAAAAACACCATATCACCTCATACAGACCTCACCTGACGTCATACCGACCAAATGACGTCACCCGCACCAAATGACGTCCGGCGCACCAAATGACGCAGAACGCCCCAAATCACGTAAAAAAACACCATATCACCTCATACAGACCTCACCTGACGTCATACCGACCAAATGACGTCACCCGCACCAAATGACGTCCGGCGCACCAAAGGACGCAGAACGCCCCCAAATCACGTAAAAAACACCAAATCACCTCATACAGACCTCACCTGACGTCATACCAACCAAATGACGTCACCCGCACCAAATGACGTCCGGCGTATCAAATGACACAGAACGCCCCAAATCACGTAAAAAACCCCATATCACCTCATACAGACCTCACCTGACGTCATACCGACCAAATGACGTCACCCGCACCAAATGACGTCCGGCGCACCAAAGGACGCAGAACGCCCCAAATCACGTAAAAAAACACCATATCACCTCATACAGACCTCACCTGACGTCATACCGACCAAATGACGTCACCCGCACCAAATGACGTCCGGCGCACCAAATGACGCAGAACGCCCCAAGTCACGTAAAAAACACCATATCACCTCATACAGACCTCTCCTGACGTCATACCGACCAAATGACGTCACCCGCACCAAATGACGTCCGGCGCACCGAACGACGCAGAACGCCCCAAATCACGTAAAAAACACCATATCACCTCATACAGACCTCACCTGACGTCATACCGACCAAATGACGTCACCCGCACCAAATGACGTCCGGCGCACCAAAGGACGCAGAACGCCCCAAATCACGTAAAAAACACCATATCACCTCCTACAGACCTCACCTGACGTCATACCGACCAAATGACGTCACCCGCACCAAATGACGCCCGGCGCACCAAATGACGCAGAACGCCCCAAATCACGTAAACACCACCAAATCACCTCATACAGACCTCACCTGACGTCATACCGACCAAATGACGTCACCCGCAAGAATGACGTCTGGCGCACCAAAGGACGCAGAACGCCCCAAATCACCTAAAAAAACACCATATCACCTCATACAGACCTCACCTGACGTCATACCGACCAAAATGACGTCACCCGCACCAAATGACGCCCGGCGCACCAAAGGACGCAGAACGCCCCAAATCACGTAAAAAACACCAAATCACCTCATACAGACCTCACCTGACGTCATACCGACCAAATGACGTCACCCGCACCAAATGACGTCCGGCGCACCAAAGGACGCAGAACGCCCCAAATCACGTAAAAAAACACCATATCACCTCATACAGACCTCACCTGACATCATACCGACCAAATGACGTCACCCGCACCAAATGACGCCCGGCGCACCAAAGGACGCAGAACGCCCCAAATCACGTAAAAAACACCATATCACCTCATACAGACCTCACCTGACGTCATACCGACCAAATGACGGCACCCGCACCAAATGACGTCCGGCGCACCAAATGACGCAGAACGCCCCAAATCACGTAAAAAAACACCATATCACCTCATACAGACCTCACCTGACGTCATACCGACCAAATGACGTCACCCGCACCAAATGACGTCCGGCGCACCAAAAGACACAGAACGCCCCAAATCACGTAAAAACCACCAAATCACCTCATACAGACCTCACCTGACGTCATACCGACCAAATGACGTCACCCGCACCAAATGACGTCCGGCGCACCAAAAGACACAGAACGCCCCCAAATCACGTAAAAACCACCATATCACCTCATACAGACCTCACCTGACGTCATACCGACCAAATGACGTCACCCGCACCAAATGACGTCCGGCGCACCAAATGACACAGAACGCCCCAAATCACGTAAAAAAACCCCATATCACCTCATACAGACCTCACCTGACGTCATACCGACCAAATGACGTCACCCGCACCAAATGACGTCCGGTGCACCAAATGACGCAGAACGCCCCAAGTCACGTAAAAAAACCCCATATCACCTCATACAGACCTCTCCTGACGTCATACCGACCAAATGACGTCACCCGCACCAAATGACGTCCGGCGCACCAAAGGACGCAGAACGCCCCAAATCACCTAAAAACCACCATATGACCTCATACAGACCTCACCTGACGTCATACCGACCAAATGACGTCACCCCGCACCAAATGACGCCCGGCTCACCAAAGGACGCAGAACGCCCCAAATCACGTAAAAAACACCAAATCACCTCATACAGACCTCACCTGACGGCATACCGACCAAATGACGTCACCTGCACCAAATGACGTCCGGCGCACCAAAGGACGCAGAACGCCCCAAATCACGTAAAAAAACACCATATCACCTCATACAGACCTCACCTGACGTCATACCGACCAAATGACGTCACCCGCACCAAATGACGCCCGGCGCACCAAAGGACGCAGAACGCCCCAAATCACGTAAAAAAACACCATATCACCTCATACAGACCTCACCTGACGTCATACCGACCAAATGACGGCATCCGCACCAAATGACGTCCGGCGCACCAAATGACGCAGAACGCCCCAAATCACGTAAAAAAACACCATATGACCTCATACAGACCTCACCTGACGTCATACCGACCAAATGACGTCACCCGCACCAAATGACGTCCGGCGCACCAAAGGATGCAGAACGCCCCAAATCACGTAAAAAACACCATATCACCTCATACAGACCTCACCTGACGTCATACCGACCAAATGACGTCACCCGCACCAAATGACGTCCGGTGCACCAAATGACGCAGAACGCCCCAAATCACGTAAAAACCACCAAATCACCTCATACAGACCTCACCTGACGTCATACCGACCAAATGACGTCACCCGCACCAAATGACGTCCGGCGCACCAAAGGACGCAGAACGCCCCAAATCACGTAAAAAACACCATATCACCTCATACAGACCTCTCCTGACGTCATACCGACCAAATGACGTCACCCGCACCAAATGACGTCCGGCGCACCAAATGACGCAGAACGCCCCAAAATCACGTAAAAAAACACCATATCACCTCATACAGACCTCACCTGACGTCATACCGACCAAATGACGGCATCCGCACCAAATGACGTCCGGCGCACCAAATGACGCAGAACGCCCCAAATCACGTAAAAAACACCATATCACCTCATACAGACCTCACCTGACGTCATACCGACCAAATGACGTCACCCGCACCAAATGACGTCCGGCGCACCAAAAGACACAGAACGCCCCAAATCACGTAAAAACCACCATATGACCTCATACAGACCTCACCTGACGTCATACCGACCAAATGATGTCACCCGCACCAAATGACGTCCGGCGCACCAAATGACGCAGAACGCCCCAAATCACGTAAAAAAACACCATATCACCTCATACAGACCTCACCTGACGTCATACCGACCAAATGACGTCACCCGCACCAAATGACGTCCGGCGTATCAAATGACACAGAACGCCCCAAATCACGTAAAAAAACCCCATAGTCACCTCATACAGACCTCACCTGACGTCATACCGACCAAATGACGTCACCCGCACCAAATGACGTCCGGCGCACCAAAGGACGCAGAACGCCCCAAATCACGTAAAAAACCACCATATGACTTCATACAGACCTCACCTGACGTCATACCGACCAAATGACGTCACCCGCACCAAATGACGTCCGGCGCACCAAAAGGCACAGAACGCCCCAAATCACGTAAAAACCACCATATGACCTCATACAGACCTCACCTGACGTCATACCGACCAAATGACGTCACCCGCACCAAATGACGTCCGGCGCATCAAATGACACAGAACGCCCCAAATCACGTAAAAAAACCCCATATCACCTCATACAGACCACACCTGACGTCATACCGACCAAATGACGTCACCCGCACCAAATGACGTCCGGCGCACCAAAGGACGTAGAACGCCCCAAATCACGTAAAAAGCACCATATCACCTCATACAGACCTCACCTGACGTCATACCGACCAAATGACGTCATCCGCACCAAAGGACGTCCGGCGCACCAAATGACGCAGAACGCCCCAAGTCATGTAAAAAAACACCATATCACCCTCATACAGACCTCTCCTGACGTCATACCGACCAAAATGACGTCACCCGCACCAAATGACGTCCGGCGCACCGAACGACGCAGAACGCCCCAAATCACGTAAAAAACACCATATCACCTCATACAGACCTCACCTGACGGCATACCGACCAAATGACGTCACCCGCACCAAATGACGCCCGGCGCACCAAAGGACGCAGAACGCCCCAAATCACGTAAAAAACACCATATCACCTCCTACAGACCTCACCTGACGTCATACCGACCAAATGACGTCACCCGCACCAAATGACGTCCGGCTCATCAAATGACACAGAACGCCCCAAATCACGTAAAAAAACCCCATATCACCTCATACAGACCTCACCTGACGTCATACCGACCAAATGACGTCACCCCGCACCAAATGACGTCCGGCGCACCAAAGGACGCAGAACGCCCCAAATCACGTAAAAAACACCATATCACCTCATACAGACCTCACCTGATGTCATACAGACCAAATGACGTCACCCGCACCAAATGACGTCCGGCGCACCAAAGGACGCAGAACGCCCCAAATCACGTAAAAAACACCATATCACCTCATACAGACCTCACCTGACGTCATACCGACCAAATGACGTCACCCGCACCAAATGACGTCCGGCGCACCAAAGGACGCAGAACGCCCCAAATCACCTAAAAAAACACCATATGACCTCATACAGACCTCACCTGACGTCATACCGACCAAATGACGTCACCCGCACCAAATGACGTCCGGCGCACCAAATGACGCAGAACGCCCCAAATCACGTAAAAAAACACCATATCACCTCATACAGACCTCACCTGACGTCATTACCGACCAAATGACGTCACCCGCACCAAATGACGTCCGGCGCACCAAAAGACACAGAACGCCCCAAATCACGTAACAACCACCAAATCACCTCATACAGACCTCACCTGACGTCATACCGACCAAATGACGTCACCCGCACCAAATGACGTCCGGCGCACCAAATGACGCAGAACGCCCCAAATCACGTAAAAAACACCATATCACCTCATACAGACCTCACCTGACGTCATGCCGACCAAATGACGTCACCCGCACCAAATGACGTCCGGCGCACCAAATGACGCAGAACGCCCCAAACCACGTTAAAACCCCATATGACCTCATACAGACCTCACCTGACGTCATACCGACCAAATGACGTCACCCGCACCAAATGACGTCCGGCGCACCAAATGACGCAGAACGCCCCAAATCACCTAAAAAAACACCATATCACCTCATACAGACCTCACCTGACGTCATGCCGACCAAATGACGTCACCCGCACCAAATGACGTCCGGCGCACCAAAGGACGCAGAACGCCCCAAATCACCTAAAAACCACCATATGACCTCATACAGACCTCCACCTGACGTCATACCGACCAAATGACGTCACCCGCACCAAATGATGCCCGGCGCACCAAAGGACGCAGAACGCCCCAAATCACGTAAAAAACACCAAATCACCTCATACAGACCTCACCTGACGTCATACCGACCAAATGACGTCACCCGCACCAAATGACGTCCGGCGCACCAAAGGACGCAGAACGCCCCAAATCACGTAAAAAAACAGCATATCACCTCATACAGACCTCCCCTGACGGCATACCGACCAAATGACGTCACCCGCACCAAATGACGCCCGGCGCACCAAAGGACGCAGAACGCCCCAAATCACGTAAAAAACACCATATCACCTCATACAGACCTCAGCTGACGTCATACCGACCAAATGACGGCATCCGCACCAAATGACGTCCGGCGCACCAAATGACGCAGAACGCCCCAAATCACGTAAAAAACACCATATCACCTCATACAGACCTCACCTGACGTCATACCGACCAAATGACGTCACCCGCACCAAATGACGTCCGGCGCACCAAAAGACACAGAACGCCCCAAATCACGTAAAAACCACCATATGACCTCATACAGACCTCACCTGACGTCATACCGACCAAATGATGTCACCCGCACCAAATGACGTCCGGCGCACCAAATGACGCAGAACGCCCCAAATCACGTAAAAAACACCATATCACCTCATACA
>NW_027639003.1:0-34155 GCF_951394365.1 Tetrao urogallus
ACCCCAAAAGGGCCCTAAATGACCCCAAAAGGGATTCAGTTCCTAAAGGCGACCCCAGATGACCCCAAAAGGCCCCAAACACCCCAAAAGGGCCCCAAATGACCCCAAAAGGGACTCAGGTCCTAAAGGTGACCCCAGATGACCCCAAAAGGCCCCAAACCACCCCGAAATGGCCCCAAAAGGCCCTAAATGACCCCAAAAGGCCCTAAATGACCCCATTAGGCCCCAAACACCCCAAAAGGGCCCCAAATGACCCCAAAAGGGACTCAGGTCCTAAAGGCGACCCCAAATGCCCCCAAAAGGCCCCAAACCACCCCAAAATGGCCCCAAAAGGCCCCAGCTGATCCCTAAAGGCCCCAGCAGCCCCCAAAAGGGCCCTAAAAGACCCCAAAAGGGACTCAGGTCCTAAAGGCGACCCTAGATGACCCCAAAAGGCCCCAAACCACCCCAAATGGGCCGCAAAAGGCCCTAAATGACCCCAGGAGCCCCCAAACACCCAAAAAGGGCCCCAAATAACCCCAAAAGGGCCCTAAATGACCCCAAAAGGCACTGAGGTCCTAAAGGCGACCCCAGATGATCCCAAAAGGCCCCAAACCACCCCAAAAGGGCCCCAAATGACCCCAAAAGGGACTCAGGTCCTAAAGGTGACCCCAGATGACCCCAAATGGGCCCCAGATGACCCCATTAGGCCCCAAACACCCCAAAAGGGCCCCAAATGACCCCAAAAGGGACTCAGGTCCTAAAGGTGACCCCAAATGACCCCAGAAGGCCCCAGATGACCCCAAAAGGCCCCAAACCGCCCTGAAATGGCCCCAAAAGGCCCCAGCCGCCCCCAAAAGGCCCCAAACACCCCAAAAGGGCCCCAAATGACCCCAAAAGGGCCCTAAATGACCCCAAAAGGGATTCAGGTCCTAAAGGCGACCCCAGATGACCCCAAAAGGCCCCAAACCACCCCGAAATGGCCCCAAAAGGCCCTAAATGACCCCAAAAGGCCCTAAATGACCCCATTAGGCCCCAAACACCCCAAAAGGGCCCCAAATAACCCCGAAAGGGACTCTGGTCCTAAAGGTGACCCCAAATGACCCCAGAAGGCCCCAGATGACCCCAAAAGGCCCCAAACCACCCCAAAAGGGCCCCAAAAGGCCCCAAATGACCCCAGAAGGCCCCAGCTGCCCCCAAAAGGCCCTAAATGACCCCAAAAGGGACTCAGGTCCTAAAGGTGACCCCAGATTACCCCAAAAGGCCCCAGATGACCCCAAAAGGCCCCAAACCCCCCCCCAAATGGCCCCAAATGACCCCAAAAGGGATTCAGGTCCTCAAGGCGACCCCAAATGCCCCCAAAAGGCCCCAAACCACCCTGAAATGGCCCCATAAGGCCCCAAATGGCCCCAAAAGGCCCCAAACACCCCAAAAGGGCCCCAGATGACCCCAAAAGGGACTCAGGTCCTAAAGGTGACCCCAAATGACCCCAGAAGGCCCCAGATGACCCCAAAAGGCCCCAAACCACCCCAAAAGGGCCCCAAAAGGCCCCAAATGACCCCAGAAGGCCCCAGCCGCCCCCAAAAGGCCCTAAATGACCCCAAAAGGGCCCTAAATGACCCTAAAAGGGACTCAGGTCCTAAAGGTGACCCCAAATGACCCCAGAAGGCCCCAGATGACCCCAAAAGGCCCCAAACCACCCCAAAAGGGCCCCAAAAGGCCCCAAATGACCCCAGAAGGCCCCAGCCGCCCCCAAAAGGCCCTAAATGACCCCAAAAGGGACTCAGGTCCTAAAGGCGACCCCAGATGATCCCAAAAGGCCCCAAACTACCCCAAAATGGCCCCAAAAGGCCCCAGCCGCCCCCAAAAGGCCGCAAACACCCCAAAGGGGCCCTAAATGACCCCAAAAGGGACTCAGGTCCTAAAGGCGACCCCAGATGACCCCAAAAGGCCCCAAACCCCCCCGAAATGGCCCCAAAAGCCCCCAGCCGCCCCCATCCGTCCCCCCTTTGCCGCGCCGCTGCCGGGCCGCACCGAGGACGCGGATCTGGACGGGGCCGCAGGCGTTGAGCTCCTCCATGCCCTCCACCTCGGTGAAGGTGACGAAGTCGCCGCTCTCGAAGCCGTGCCTCGCCTCGTCCAGGCACGTCACCTCCCCCGGGCAGCCCTGCAGCACAGCCACCCTACAAACGGCCCCACAGGCAGCCGGGCCCCAAACCCCACGGCGCTGGGCCCCATAAGGGCTCCTATAGGGGATCTGGGGGGCGGGCCGACCTTGGTGACCATGGACACCATGGCGCTCAGCGGCTGCTCGCCGTTGGGGTCCGTCACCACCAGGTCGTCCCCGAAGTCGCAGAAGAGCTGCCTGTGGGATCAGCAGGGTTATGGGGTGTCAGGGGCGGCCCTATAAGGGATGTGGGAGATCTATAGGGGATTTGGGGGTCCTATAGGGGATTTGGGGGGCCATATGGGGGATTTGGGGTCTGTCACCACCAGGTCGTCCCCGAAGTCGCAGAAGAGCTGCCTGTGGGGCACAGCGGTTATGGGGCATTGGGGCGGCCCTATAAGGGGTGTGGGGCGGCCCTATAGGGGATGTGGGGGGCCATATGGGGGATTTGGGGGTCCTATAGGGGATTTGGGGGGCCATATGGGGGATTAAGGGTCTGTCAGCCCCAGGTCGTCCCTGAAGTCGCAGAAGAGCTGCCTGTGGGGCACAGCGGTTATGGGGCATTGGGGCGGCCCTATAAGGCATTACGGGTGGCCCTATAGGGGATGTGGGGGGCCATATGGGGGATTTGGGGTCCGTCACCACCAGGTCGTCCCCAAAGTCGCAGAAGAGCTGCCTGTGGGGCACAGCGGTTATGGGGTGTCGGGGGCGGCCCTATAAGGGGTGTGGGGCGGCCCTATAGGGGATGTGGGGGGCCATATGGGGGATTTGGGGGTCCTATAGGGGATTTGGGGGGCCATATGGGGGATTAAGGGTCTGTCAGCCCCCAGCTCGTCCCTGAAGTCGCAGAAGAGCTGCCTGTGGGGCACAGCGGTTATGGGGCATTGGGGCGGCCCTATAAGGCGTGTGGGGCGGCCCTATAAGGGATGTGGGAGATCTATAGGGGATTTGGGGGTCCTATAGGGGATTTGGGGGGCCATATGGGGGATTAAGGGTTTGTGAGCCCCAGGTCGTCCCCGAAGTCGCAGAAGAGCTGCCTGTGGGATCAGCAGGGTTATGGGGCATTGGGGCGGCCCTATAAGGGGTGTGGGGGAACCATAGGGGATTTGGGGGTCCTGTAGGGGATTTGGGGGGGCCTATAGGGGATTTGGGGGTCCTATAGGGGATCTGGGGGTCCTACAGGGGATTTGGGGGGCCATATGGGGGATTTGGGGTGGGGACCCCACCAGGACGTCCCTAATGTGGCACAAGAGCGGCCTGTGGGGGCAGAGGGGTTATGGGGCATTGGGGGCGGCCCTATAAGGGGTGTGGGGGAACTATAGGGGATTTGGGGCTGATAATAGGGGAACTATGGAGGATTTGGGGTCCGTCACCACCAGGTCGTCCCCGAAGTCGCAGAAGAGCTGCCTGTGGGTCAGTGGGGTTATGGGGGATTGGGGGCGGCCCTATAAGGGGTGTGGGTGGTTCGTAGTGATATAGGGGCCTTGTAGGGGATTTGGGGTGATAATAGGGGAACTATGGGGGATCTGGGGAGATCCTAGGGGGGATTTGGGGTCTGTCACCACCAGGTCCGCCCCAAAGTGGCAGAAGAGCGGCCTGTGGGGCAGAGGGGTTATGGGGGATTGGGGGCGGCCCTATAAGGGGTGTGGGGGAACTATAGGGGATTTGCGGGGCTTATAGGGGACATAGGGCTCTTATAGGGGATTTGGGGGTGACAGTGGGAGAACTATGGGGGATTTGGGGTCCGTCAGCCCCAGGTCGTCCCCGAAGTCGCAGAAGAGCTGCCTGTGGGGCAGAGGGGTTATGGGGCATTGGGGGCGGCCCTATAAGGGGTGGGGGGGATCTATAGGGGATTTGGGGGGCCCATATGGGGGATTTATGGGGTTTGGGGTAGGGACACCACCAGCTCGTCCACGAAGTCGCAGAAGAGCGGCCTGTGGGATCAGCAGGGTTATGGGGCATTGGGGCGGCCCTATAAGGGGTGTGGGGGAACCATAGGGGATTTGGGGGTCCTGTAGGGGATTTGGGGGGGCCTATAGGGGATTTGGGGGGCCATATGGGGGATTTGGGGTGGGGACCCCACCAGGACGTCCCTAAAGTGGCACAAGAGCGGCCTGTGGGGGCAGAGGGGTTATGGGGCATCGGGGGCGGCCCTATAAGGGGTGGGGGGGATCTATAGGGGATTTGGGGGGCCCACATGGGGGATTTATGGGGTTTGGGGTAGGGACACCACCAGCTCGTCCGCGAAGTCGCAGAAGAGCTGCCTGTGGGGCACAGCAGTTATGGGGCATTGGGGCGGCCCTATAAGGCTTTACGGGTGGCCCTATAGGGGATTTGGGGGGCCATATGGGGGATTTGGGGTGGGGACCCCACCAGGACGTCCCTAAAGTGGCACAAGAGCGGCCTGTGGGGCAGAGGGGTTATGGGGCATTGGGGCGGCCCTATAACGCGTGTGGGGCAGCCCTATAGGGGATGTGGGGGTCCTGTAGGGGATTTGGGAGGCCATATGGGGCATTAAGGGTCTGTCAGCCCCAGGTCATCCCTGAAGTCGCAGAAGAGCGGCCTGTGGGATCAGCAGGGTTATGGGGCGTCAGGGGCGGCCCTATAAAGCGTGTGGGGCGGCCCTATAAGGGATGTGGGAGATCTATAGGGGATCTGGGGGTCCTATAGGGGATTTGGGGGGCCATATGGGGGATTTGGGGTGGGGACCCCACCAGGACGTCCCTAAAGTGGCACAAGAGCAGCCTGTGGGGGCAGAGGGGTTATGGGGCATTGGGGGCGGCCCTATAAGGGGTGGGGGGGATCTATAGGGGATTTGGGGCGGATAATAGGGGAACTATGGAGGATTTGGGGTCCGTCACCACCAGGTCGTCCCCGAAGTCGCAGAAGAGCTGCCTGTGGGTCAGTGGGGTTATGGGGGATTGGGGGCGGCCCTATAAGGGGTGTGGGTGGTTCGTAGGGATATAGGGGCCTTGTAGGGGATTTGGGGTGATAATAGGGGAACTATGGGGGATCTGGGGAGATCCTAGGGGGGATTTGGGGTCTGTCACCACCAGGTCCGCCCCAAAGTGGCAGAAGAGCGGCCTGTGGGGCAGAGGGGTTATGGGGGATTGGGGGCGGCCCTATAAGGGGTGTGGGGGAACTATAGGGGATTTGCGGGGCTTATAGGGGACATAGGGCTCTTATAGGGGATTTGGGGGTGACAGTGGGAGAACTATGGGGGATTTGGGGTCCGTCAGCCCCAGGTCGTCCCCGAAGTCGCAGAAGAGCTGCCTGTGGGATCAGCAGGGTTATGGGGCGTGGGGGGCGGCCCTATATGGCGTATGGGGCGGCCCTATAGGGGATGTGGGAGATCTATAGGGGATGTGGGGGTCCTGTAGGGGATTTGGGGGGCCATATGGGGGATTTGGGGTCCGTCAGCCCCAGGTCCTCCCCGAAGTCGCAGAAGAGCTGCCTGTGGGGCACAGCGGTTATGGGGCATTGGGGCGGCCCTATAAGGGGTGTGGGGGAACTATAGGGGATTTGGGGGTCCTGTAGGGGATTTGGGGGGGCCTATAGGGGATTTGGGGGGCCATATGGGGGATTTGGGGTGGGGACCCCACCAGGACGTCCCTAAAGTGGCAGAAGAGCGGCCTGTGGGGGCAGAGGGGTTATGGGGCATCGGGGGCGGCCCTATAAGGGGTGTGGGGGAACTATAGGGGATTTGGTGGGGCCTATAGGGGATTTGGGGGGCCATATGGGGGATTTGGGGTCCGTCAGCCCCAGGTCATCCCCGAAGTCGCAGAAGAGCTGCCTGTAGGGTCAGCGGGGTTATGGGGATTTGGGGCGGCCCTATAGGGGATTTGGGGGAACTACAGGGGATTTGGGGACCTGGGGGTTTCTATAGGGGATTTGTGGGGTGCCTATGGGGGATTTGTGGGGTCTGGGGGTTTCCATAGGGGATTTGTGGGGTCTGGGGGTTTCCATAGGGATCTGTGGGGTTTGTGGGGTGCCTATGGGGGATCTGTGGGGTCTGGGGGTTTCCATAGGGGATCTGTGGGGTCTGGGGGTTTCCATAGGGGATTTATGGGGTCTGGGGGTTTCCATAGGGGATTTATGGGGTCTGGGGGTTTCCATAGGGATCTGTGGGGTCTGGGGGTTTCCATAGGGGATTTATGGGGTCTGGGGGTTTCCATAGGGGATTTATGGGATCTGGAGGTTTCCATAGGGATCTGTGGGGTCTGGGGGTTTCCATAGGGGATTTATGGGGTCTGGGGGTTTCCATAGGGATCTGTGGGGTCTGCGGGTTTCCATAGGGGATTTGTGGGGTCTGGGGGTTTCCATAGGGGACTTATGGGGCCTGGGGGTTTCTATAGGGGATTTGTGGGGTGCCTATGGGGGATTTGTGGGGTCTGGGGGTTTCCCCAGGGGATTTGTGAGGTATGGGGGGCAAAATGAGGTCGGGGGGTTTCTATAGGGGATTTGTGGGGCCTTATGGGGGATCTGTGGGGTCTGAGAGCAACTATGGGGAATTTGTAGGGTTTTGGGCTTCCTATGGGGGATTTGTGGGGTTTGGGAGTAAAATGGGGTCTGGGGGTTTCCATAGGGGATTTGTGGGGTCTGGGGGTTTCCATAGGGATTTGTGGGGTTTGTGGGGTGCCTATGGGGGATTTGTGGGGTCTGAGGGGCAAAACAGGGTCTGGGGGTTTCCATAAGGGATTTGTAGGGTCTGGGTTTCCATAGAGGATTTGTGGGGTGCTTATGGGGGATCTGTGGGGTCTGGGGGTTTCCATAGGGGATTTGTGGGGTCTGGGGGTTTCCATAGGGGATCTGTGGGGTCTGGGGGTTTCCATAGGGGATTTATGGGATCTGGGGGTTTCCATAGGGGATCTGTGGGGTCTGGGGGTTTCCATAGGGGATCTGTGGGGTCTGGGGGTTTCTATAGGGGATTTGTGGGGTCTGGGGGTTTCTATAGGGGATTTGTGGGGTCTGGGGGTTCCATAGGGGATCTGTGGGGTCTGGGGGTTTCCATAGGGGATTTGTGGGGTCTGGGGGTTTCCATAGGGATTTGTGGGGTTTGTGGGGTGCCTATGGGGGATTTGTGGGGTCTGAGGGGCAAAACAGGGTCTGGGGGTTTCCATAAGGGATTTGTAGGGTCTGGGTTTCCATAGAGGATTTGTGGGGTGCTTATGGGGGATCTGTGGGGTCTGGGTTTCCATAGGGGATCTGTGGGGTCTGGGGGTTTCCATAGGGGATCTGTGGGGTCTGGGGGTTTCCATAGGGGATTTATGGGGTCTGGGGGTTTCCATAGGGGATCTGTGGGGTCTGGGGGTTTCCATAGGGGATTTATGGGATCTGGGGGTTTCCATAGGGGATTTATGGGGTCTGGGGGTTTCCATAGGGGATTTATGGGGTCTGGGGGTTTCCATAGGGGATCTGTGGGGTCTGGGGGTTTCTATAGGGGATTTGTGGGGTTTGTGGGGTGCCTATGGGGGATCTGTGGGGTCTGGGGGTTTCCATAGGGGATTTATGGGGTCTGGGGGTTTCCATAGGGATCTGTGGGGTCTGGGGGTTTCCATAGGGGATTTATGAGGTCTGGGGGTTTCCATAGGGGATCTGTGGGGTCTGGGGGCTTCCATAGGGGATCTGTGGGGTCTGGGGGTTGCCATAGGGATCTGTGGGGTCTGGGGGTTTCCATAAGGGATTTATGGGGTCTGGGGGTTTCCATAGGGGATCTGTGGGGTCTGGGGGTTTCTATAGGGGATTTGTGGGGTCTGGGGGTTTCCATAGGGGATTTATGGGATCTGGGGGTTTCCATAGGGGATCTGTGGGGTCTGGGGGCTTCCATAGGGGATTTATGGGATCTGGGGGTTTCCATAGGGGATTTATGGGATCTGGGGGTTTCCATAGGGATCTGTGGGGTCTAGGGGCTTCCATAGGGGATTTATGGGGTCTGGGGGTTTCTATAGGGATCTGTGGGGTCTGGGGGCTTTCATAGGGATCTGTGGGGTCTGGGGGTTTCCATAGGGGATCTGTGGGGTTTGTGGGGTTTCCATAGGGGATCTGTGGGGTCTGGGGGCTTCCATAGGGGATTTATGGGGTCTGGGGGTTTCCATAGGGGATCTGTGGGGTCTGGAGGTTTACATTGGGCATTTATGGGGTCTGGGGGTTTCCGTAGGGGATCTGTGGGGTCTGGGGGTTTCCATAGGGGATCTGTGGGGTCTCGGGGTTTCCATAGGGGATCTGTGGGGTCTGGAGGTTTACATTGGGGATTTATGGGGTCTGGGGGTTTCCGTAGGGGATCTGTGGGGTCTGGAGGTTTACATTGGGGATTTATGGGGTCTGGGGGTTTCCGTAGGGGATCTGTGGGGTCTGGGGGTTTCTATAGGGGATTTGTGGGGTCTGGGGGTTTCCATAAGGAATTTGTGGGGTGCCTATGGGGGATTTGTGGGGTCTGGGTTTCCATAGGGATCTGTGGGGTTTGTGGGGTGCCTATGGGGGATCTGTGGGGTCTGGGGGTTTCCATAGGGGATCTGTGGGGTCTGGGGGTTTCCATAGGGGATTTATGGGGTCTGGGGGTTTCCATAGGGGATTTATGGGGTCTGGGGGTTTCCATAGGGATCTGTGGGGTCTGGGGGTTTCCATAGGGGATTTATGGGGTCTGGGGGTTTCCATAGGGGATTTATGGGATCTGGAGGTTTCCATAGGGATCTGTGGGGTCTGGGGGTTTCCATAGGGGATTTATGGGGTCTGGGGGTTTCCATAGGGATCTGTGGGGTCTGCGGGTTTCCATAGGGGATTTGTGGGGTCTGGGGCTTTCCATAGGGGACTTATGGGGCCTGGGGGTTTCTATAGGGGATTTGTGGGGTGCCTATGGGGGATTTGTGGGGTCTGGGGGTTTCCCCAGGGGATTTGTGAGGTATGGGGGGCAAAATGAGGTCGGGGGGTTTCTATAGGGGATTTGTGGGGCCTTATGGGGGATCTGTGGGGTCTGAGAGCAACTATGGGGAATTTGTAGGGTTTTGGGCTTCCTATGGGGGATTTGTGGGGTTTGGGAGTAAAATGGGGTCTGGGGGTTTCCATAGGGGATTTGTGGGGTCTGGGGGTTTCCATAGGGATTTGTGGGGTTTGTGGGGTGCCTATGGGGGATTTGTGGGGTCTGAGGGGCAAAACAGGGTCTGGGGGTTTCCATAAGGGATTTGTAGGGTCTGGGTTTCCATAGAGGATTTGTGGGTTGCTTATGGGGGATCTGTGGGGTCTGGGTTTCCATAGGGGATCTGTGGGGTCTGGGGGTTTCCATAGGGGATCTGTGGGGTCTGGGGGTTTCCATAGGGGATTTATGGGGTCTGGGGGTTTCCATAGGGGATTTATGGGATCTGGGGGTTTCCATAGGGGATCTGTGGGGTCTGGGGGCTTCCATAGGGGATCTGTGGGGTCTGGGGGTTTCTATAGGGGATTTGTGGGGTCTGGGGGTTTCCGTAGGGGATCTGTGGGGTCTGGGGGTTTCCATAGGGGATCTGTGGGGTCTGGAGGTTTACATTGGGGATTTATGGGGTCTGGGGGTTTCCGTAGGGGATCTGTGGGGTCTGGGGGTTTCTATAGGGGATTTGTGGGGTCTGGGGGTTTCCATAAGGAATTTGTGGGGTGCCTATGGGGGATTTGTGGGGTCTGGGTTTCCATAGGGAATTTGTGGGGTTTGTGGGGTGTGGGGGGGGGATCTGTGGGGTCTGGGGGTCTCCATAGGGATCTGTGGGGTCTGGGGGTTTCCATAGGGGATTTATGGGGTCTGGGGGTTTCCATAGGGATCTGTGGGGTCTGGGGGTTTCCATAGGGGATTTATGGGGTCTGGGGGTTTCCATAGGGGATTTATGGGGTCTGGGGGTTTCCATAGGGATCTGTGGGGTCTGGGGGTTTCCATAGGGGATTTGTGGGGTCTGGGGGTTTCCATAGGGGATTTATGGGGTCTGGGGGTTTCCATCGGGATCTGTGGGGTCTGGGGGTTTCCATAGGGGATTTGTGGGGTCTGGGGGTTTCCATCGGGATCTGTGGGGTCTGGGGGTTTCCATAGGGGATTTATGGGGTCTGGGGGTTTCCATCGGGATCTGTGGGGTCTGGGGGTTTCCATCGGGATTTGTGGGGTCTGGGGGTTTCCATAGGGGATTTATGGGGTCTGGGGGTTTCCATAGGGATCTGTGGGGTCTGGGGGTTTCCATAGGGGATTTATGGGGTCTGGGGGTTTCCATCGGGATCTGTGGGGTCTGGGGGTTTCCATAGGGGATTTGTGGGGTCTGGGGGTTTCCATAGGGGATTTATGGGGTCTGGGGGTTTCCATCGGGATCTGTGGGGTCTGGGGGTTTCCATAGGGGATTTATGGGGTCTGGGGGTTTCCATAGGGATCTGTGGGGTTTGTGGGGTGCCTATGGGGGATCTGTGGGGTCGCCCCCCCCTCTTTTGGGGTCCCCACGGACCCGAAGAGCCCCCTGGTGTCGGCCACCACCAGCTGGATCCCGCGGCGATGGCAGAAATCGCCGACCCACAGCTGCTCCTCCAGGGGGGAGTTGGTCAGCACCACCACCTGCAATCAGCGGCAATTAGCGGCAATTAACGGCAATTAACGGGTAATTAACGGCAATTAACGGGTAATTAACGGCAACGGGGGTCGGGGCAGTAAGGAAGAGTGGTTAATAGGGACTGGGTTTGGGGTCAGAAGGAGCGGCTGGAAGGAATTATGGGGTCAGGGATTGGGATTGGGGTCAGCACCACCTCCTGCAATTAATCATTAATTAGTGCTAATTAATAGGGTTGGGGTCAGATGGGGGTCATGGGGTTTGGGGTCAGGATTTGGGGTCAGATGGGGGTTATGGGGTTTGGGGTTGCAGGGTTTGGGGTCAGGGATTGGGATTGGGGTCAGCACCACCACCTGCAGTTATTAATTAATTAGTACTAATTAATAGGGTTGGGGTCAGATGGGGGTTATAGGGCTTGGGGTCAGGATTTGGGGTCAAATAGGGGTTATGGGGTTTGGGGTCAGGGTTTGGGGTCAGAAGGATCGGCTGGAAGGAATTATGGGGTCAGGGATTGGGGTCAGCACCACCACCTGCAATTAACCATTAATTAGTGCTAATTAATAGGGCTGGGGTCAGATGGGGGCTATGGGGTTTGGGGTCAGGGTTTGGGGTCAGCTGGGGGTTATGGGGTTTGCAGTCAGATGGGGGTTATGGGGCTTGGGGTCAGATGGGGGTTATGGGGTTTGGGGTCAGGATCTGGGGTCAGATGGGGGTTATGGGGTTTGGGGTCAGCTGGGGGTTATAGGGTTTGGGGTCAGGATTAGGGGTCAAATGGGGGTTATGGGGTTTGGGGTTAGATGGGGTTATGGGGTCAGGATTTGGGGTCAGACGGGGGTTATGGGGTTTGGGGTCAGGATCTGGGGTCAGATGGGGGTTATGGGGCTCGGGGTCAGACGGGGGTTATGGGGGTGGGGTCAGGGGTTGGGGTCAGATGGGGGTTATGGGGTTTGGGGTCAGCTGTGGGGTTATGGGGGTGGGGTCCCTGATTTAGGGTCAGGATGTGGGCTTGGGAGTCTCGGATTTGGGGTCAGACGTGGGGCAGCACTGGGGGTCGCCCTATGGGGCAGCTATGGGGTCACTCTATGGGGTCGCCCTGTGGGACAGCTATGGGGTTAGTCTATGGGGTCACCCTATAGGGCAGCTATGGGGTCACTCTATGGGGTCGCCCTATGGGGCAGCTATGGGGTCACTCTATGGGGTTGCCCTGTGGGGCAGCTATGGAGTCACTCTATGGGGTCGCCATGTGGGGCAGCTATGGGGTCACTCTATGGGGTCACTCTATGGGGTTGCCCTGTGGGGCAGCTATGGGGTCACTCTATGGGGTTGCCCTGTGGGGCAGCTATGGGGTCACTCCATGGGGTCACTCTATGGGGCAGCTATGGGGTCACTCTATGGGGTCGCCATGTGGGGCAGCTATGGGGTCACTCTATGGGGTCACTCTATGGGGCAGCTATGGGGTCACATTGTGGGGTCCCTATGGGGTCTCCATGGGGTTTCTGGTACCTGGAAGGGCTGCAGGCCCTCCTCACTCAGCGGCTCCATGCAGCTGCTATGGGGCAGCTATGGGGTCCCTATGGGGTCTCTATGGGGTCATACTGTGGGCTCACGCTATGGGGCAGCTGTGGGGCAGCTGTGGTACCTGGAAGGGCAGCAGCAGCTCCTCGCTCAGTGGCTCAGTGCAGCTGCTATGGGGTGGCTATGGGGCAGTTGTGGGGCAGTTGTGGGGTCGCTATGGGGCGGTTGTGGGGTCGCTATGGGGTCCCTATGGGGTGGCTATGGGGCGGTTGTGGGATTGCTATGGGGCGGTTGTGGGGTCGCTATGGGGTCCCTATGGGGTGGCTGTGGGGCAGTTGTGGCGTTGCTATGGGGCAGCTGTGGGGCAGCTATGGGGCAGTGCTGTGGTACCTGGAAGGGCAGCAGCAGCTCCTCACTCAGTGGCTCTGTGCAGCTGCTATGGGGTCTCTATGGGGTGGCTATGGGGTTGCTATGCGGCAGCTGTGGGGTCACTATGGGGTCGCTATGGGGCAGTTGTGGGGTCGCTATGGGGCAGCTATGGGGCAGCTATGGGGCAGCTATGGGGCGGCTGTGGTACCTGGAAGGGCAGCAGCAGCTCCTCACTCAGGGGCTCGGTGCAGCTGCTGACCCCCACGTAGGCGTTGAGCTCCGCCAGGCGCGGCAGCGTCGCCTCGGCGCGGTTCTGCCCCACGTCGGCCTCGCGCAGGTAAAACTGGGGGCAACAGGGCAGCTATTAACAGCTCATTAACCGCTCATTAACCGCTCATTAACGGCTCATTAACGGCTCATTAACCGCTCATTAACTCACGGCCCACCCGTGAGGACAGGTTGGCCCAGGCTGCCGGCTGGAGGTTGGGCAGAGGGATGGATTTCACCCCATAAATCCCCCCCAAACCACCCCAAACCACCCCGTAACACCCCATAACATCCCTCATGGCTCCATTACCGATCAATTAACAGCTAATTAACGACTAATTAACTAACAACCCACCTGTGGGGACAGGTCCTGCCACGCTGCAGGCTGCGTGTCGTGCAGGGTGATGGATTTCACCCCATAAATGCCCCCCATAACCACCCATAACCACCCCATAACACCCCCCGTGACTCATTATGGATCAATTACCAACCAATTAATGGCTAATTAAGGACTAATTAACTAACGACCTACCTGTGAGGACAGGTCGGCCCAGGCCGCGGGCTGCGGGTCGTGCAGGGTGACGGATTTCACCCCATAAATCCCCCAAATCACCCCGTAACACCCCATAACACCCCATAACACCCCCCATGGCTCATTATGGATCAATTACCGACCAATTAATGACTAATTAACGATCAATTAATTAATGACCCACCTGTGAGGCCAGGTCTGCCCAGGCCGCAGGCTGCGTGTCGTGCAGGGTGATGGATTTCACCCCATAAATGCCCCCCAAAGCCCTCCAAAACACCCCATAACACCCCATAACACCTCCATTACAGATCAATTACCAACCAATTAATGACTAATTAACGATCAATTATGGACTAATTAACTAATGACCCACCTGTGAGGCCAGGTCCTGCCACGCTGCAGGCTGCGTGTCGTGCAGGGTGATGGATTTCACCCCATAAATGCCCCCCATAACCACCCATAACCACCCCATAACACCCCCCGTGACTCATTATGGATCAATTACCAACCAATTAATGGCTAATTAACTAACGACCCACCTGTGAGGCCAGGTCTGCCCATGCCGCGGGCTGTGTGTCGTGCAGGGTGACGGATTTCACCCCATAAATCCCCCACATAACAACCCATAACACCCCATAACACCCCATTACACCCCAGTGGCTCATTATGGATCAATTACCATCCAATTAATAACTAGTTAAGGACTAATTAACTAACGACCCACCTGTGAGGCCAGGTCTGCCCATGCCGCGGGCTGCGTGTCGTGCAGGGTGATGGATTTCACCCCATAAATCCCCCCCATAACCACCCATAACACCCCATAACACCCCCCATGGCTCATTATGGATCAATTAATGACCAATTAACGATCAATTAAGGACTAATTAACTAATGACCCACCTGTGAGGCCAGGTCTGCCCAGGCCGCGGGCTGTGTGTCATGCAGGGTGATGGATTTCACCCCATAAATGCCCCCCAAAGCCTTCCAAACCACCCCATAACACCTCCATTACAGATCAATTACCGATCAATTAATGACTAATTAAGGACTAATTAACTAACGACCCACCTGTGAGGCCAGGTCTGCCCACGCCGCGGGCTGCGTGTCGTGCAGGGTGACGGCTTTGACGCCGCCCAGCACCAGGTTTTTGGCCACCTCCACCCCCAGCCCCCGCAGCCCCGACACCAAAACGCTGCACGTCTGCATGCGCCGCATGGCCTCGTGGCCCAGCACGTACCTGAGGGCAATTAACAGCCATTAACAGCTCATTAATAGCCATCAACAGCCATTAACAGCCATTAACAGCCATCAACAGCTCATTAATAGCCATTAACTGCCATCAACAGCCATTAACAGCCATTAACAGCCATTAACAGCTCATTAATAGCCATTAACAGCCATCAACAGCCATTAACAGCCATCAACAGCCATCAACAGCCATTAACAGCCATTAACAGCTCATTAACAGCCATCAACAGCCATTAACAGCCATCAACAGCCATTAACAGCCATCAACAGCCATCAACAGCCATCAACAGCCATCAACAGCCATTAACAGCTCATTAATAGCCATCAACAGCCATCAACAGCCATCAACAGCCATCAACAGCCATCAACAGCCATTAAAAGCCATTAACAGCCATTAACAGCCATTAACAGCTCATTAACAGCCATCAACAGCCATTAACAGCCATCAACAGCCATTAACAGCCATCAACAGCCATCAACAGCCATCAACAGCCATCAACAGCCATTAACAGCTCATTAATAGCCATCAACAGCCATCAACAGCCATCAACAGCCATCAACAGCCATTAACAGCCATTAACAGCCATTAACAGCCATCAACAGCCATCAACAGCCATTAACAGCTCATTAATAGCCATTAACAGCTCATTAATAGCCATTAACAGCCATTAACAGCCATCAACGGCCATCAACGGCCATCAACGGCCATCAACGGCCATCAACGGCCATTAACAGCTCATTAATAGCCATTAACAGCCATCAACAGCCATTAACAGCCATTAACAGCCATTAACAGCTCATTAACAGCCATCAACAGCTCATTAACAGCCATTAACAGCCATCAACAGCCATTAACAGCCATTAACAGCCATTAACAGCCATCAACAGCTCATTAACAACCATTAACAGCCATCAACAGCCATTAACAGCCATTAACAGCTCATTAACAACCATTAACAGCCATCAACAGCCATTAACAGCCATTAACAGCTCATTAACAACCATTAACAGCCATCAACAGCTCATTAACAGCCAATTAACAGCCATCAACAGCCATCAACAGCCATCAACAGCCATCAACAGCCATCAACAGCCATCAACAGCCATCAACAGCCATCAACAGCCATTAACAGCTAATTAACAGCTCATTAACAGCCATCAACCCCATAAAGACCCCATAAAGACCCAATAAGACCCCATAAAGACCCCATAAAGACCCCATAGAACCCCAAACCCACAGAGACCCCACAGAACCCCATAAAGACCCCACAGAACCCCATAGGAACCCCAAACCCACAGAGACCCCACAGAACCCCATAGGAACCCCATAAAGACCCCATAGAACCCCATAAAGACCCCATAGAACCATATAAAACCCCATAAAGACCCCATTAAACCCCACAAAGACCCACAGAACCCCATAGAAACCCCTAACCCACAGAGACCCATAAAGACCCCATAAAGCCCCATGAAGACCCCATAAAGACCCCATAAAGACCCCATAAAGACCCCATAGAACCCCATAGGAACCCCAAACCCACAGAGACCCCATAAAACCCCATAAAGACCCCATAAATACCCCATAAGACCCCATAAGACTCCACAAAGCCCCACAGAACCCCACAAAAACCCCACAAAAACCCCATAGAAATCCCAAACCCCAAAGAGACCCCATAGAACCCCATAAAACCCCATAAAGACCCCTTAAAACCCCATAAAGACCCCATAAAGACCCCATTAAACCCCATAAGACACCACAAAGCCCCACAAAGCCCCACAGAACCCCACAAAAACCCCATAGAAACCCCAAACCCCAAAGAGACCCCATAAAGACCCCATTAAACCCCGTAAGACCCCACAAAGCCCCATAGAACCCCAATCACACCTGGAGTTCAGGCCCAAAAATCCCCCCAATAAAACCCCACAACCCAAAGAAATCCCTAAATTCAGCCCCAAACCCCATAAAGACCCCACAAAACCCCATAAAAACCCCACAAAAACCCCAAACCCCATAAAACCCCATAAAACCCCTACAGAAACCCCACAGAACCCCACAAGGCCCCACTCATAAAACCCCACAACCGCAACAGAAAACCCCATAATCCCATAAAACCCCATAAAAACCCCACAAAAACCCCAAACCCCACAAAAACCCCACAGAACCCCACAGAGACCCCACAAGGCCCCACTCACAGCTACCTGGAGTTCAGCCCCAAAAATGCCCCCATAAAACCCCACAAAGACCCCATAAAACCCCATAAAAACCCCAAACTCAGCCCAAAACCCCACAAACCCCATAAAAACCCCACAAAGACCCCATAAAACCCCATAAAAACCCCAAACTCAGCCCAAAACCCCACAAACCCCACAAAAACCCCACAAAGACCCCATAAAACCCCATAAAAGCCCCAAACTCAGCCCAAAACCCCACAAACCCCATAAAAACCCACAAAGACCCCATAAAACCCCATAAAAACCCCAAACTCAGCCCAAAACCCCACAAACCCCATAAAAACCCCACAAAGACCCCATAAAACCCCATAAAAACCCCAAACTCAGCCCAAAACCCCACAAACCCCATAAAAACCCCACAAAGACCCCATAAAAGCCCATAAAAGCCCCAAACTCAGCCCAAAACCCCACAAACCCCATAAAACCCCACAAAGACCCCATAAAACCCCATAAAAGCCCCAAACTCAGCCCAAAACCCCACAAACCCCATAAAAACCCCACAAAGACCCCATAAAACCCCATAAAAACCCCAAACTCAGCCCAAAACCCCACAAACCCCATAAAAACCCACAAAGACCCCATAAAACCCCATAAAAACCCCAAACTCAGCCCAAAACCCCACAAACCCCATAAAAACCCCACAAAGACCCCATAAAACCCCATAAAAGCCCCAAACTCAGCCCAAAACCCCACAAACCCCATAAAAACCCCACAAAGACCCCATAAAACCCCACAGAGACCCCATAAAAACCCCAAAACCCCACAAAAACCCCATAAAAACCTCACAAAAACCCCACAAAAACCCCACAAAAACCCCACAAAAACCCCACAAAAACCCCACAAAAACTCACAGAACCCCACAAGGCCCCACTCACAGCTGCCTGGAGTTCAGCCCCAAAAATCCCCCCAGAAAACCCCAAAACCGCAACAGAAAACACCAAACTCAGCCCAAAACCCCATAAAGACCCCATAAAGACCCCATAAAGACCCCATAAAGACCCCATAAAGACCCCATAAAGACCCTAAACCCCACAAAAAAATGCCATAAAACCCACAAAACCCCATAAAAACCCCACAGAAACCCCAAACCACATAAAAACCCCACAGAACCCCACAAGGCCCCACTCACAGCTACCTGAAGTTCAGCCCCAAAAATCCCCCCATAAAACCCCAAAACCCGAAAGAAAACCCCAAACTCACCCCAAAAACCCACAAAATCCCACAAAGACCCCATAAAACCCCACAGAGACGCCATAAAAACCCCAAATCCCACAAAAAACCCACAAAAACCTCACAAAAACCCCACAAAAACCCCACAAAAACCCCACAAAAACCGACAGAACCCCACAAGGCCCCACTCACAGCTACCTGGAGTTCAGGCCCCAAAATCCCCCCATAAAACCCCAAAACCCCAAAAGAAAACCCCAAACTCAGCCAAAAAAGCCACAAAACCCCACAAAACCCCATAAAGACCCCATAAAAACCCTAAATCCCACAAAACAACCCCATTAAGCCCACAAAACCCCACAGAACCCCACAGAACCCACAAGGCCCCGCTCACAGCTGTTTGGAGTTCAGCCCCAAAAATCCCCCCATAAAACCCCACAAAGACCCCATAAAACCCCATAAAAACCCCAAACTCAGCCCAAAACCCCACAAACCCTACAAAGACCCCATAAAGACCCCATAAAACCCCATAAAAGCCCCAAACTCAGCCCAAAACCACACAAACCCCATAAAAACCCCACAAAGACCCCATAAAACCCCATAAAAACCCCAAACTCAGCCCAAAACCCCACAAACCCCATAAAAACCCACAAAGACCCCATAAAACCCCATAAAAACCCCAAACACAGCCCAAAACCCCACAAACCCCACAAAAACCCACAAAGACCCCATAAAACCCCATAAAAACCCCAAACTCAGCCCAAAACCCCACAAACCCCATAAAAACCCCACAAAAACCCCACAAAACCCCACAGAACCTCACAAGGCCCCACTCACAGCCGCCTGGAGTTCAGCCCTAAAAATCTCCCCATAAAACCCCAAAACCACAACAGAAAACCCCATAATCCCATAAAACCCCACAAAGACCCCATAAAAACCCCACAAAAACCCCAAACCCCACAAAAACCCCACAGAACCCCACAGAGACCCCACAGAAACCCCAAACCCCACAAAACCCCACAAAACCCCACAAGGCCCCACTCACAGCCGCCTGCAGTTCAGGCCCCAAAAATCCCCCCATAAAACCCCACAAAGACCCCATAAAACCCCATAAAAACCCCAAACTCAGCCCAAAACCCCACAAACCCCATAAAAACCCCACAAAGACCCCATAAAACCCCATAAAAACCCCACAAAAAAACCACAAAACCCCATAAAAACCCCACAAAACCCCACAAGGCCCCACTCACAGCCGCCTGCAGTTCAGGCCCCAAAATCCCCCCATAAAACCCCACAACCACAACAGAAAGCACCAAAATCCCATAAAACCCCACAAAAACCCCACAAACACCCCACAAAAACCCCAAACCCCACAAAAACCCCACAGAACCCCACAGAGACCCCACAGAAACCCCAAACCCCACAAAACCCCACAGAACCCCACAAGGCCCCACTCACAGCCGCCTGCAGTTCAGCCCAAAAAGTTGCCCCATAAAACCCCAAAACCCCAAAAGAAAACACCAAACTCAGCCCAAAACCCCATAAAACCCCATAAAACCCCATAATAACCCTATAATAACCCCAAACCCCACAGAAACCCCACAAAACCCCTACAGAAACCCCACACCCCATAAAACCCCATAAAAACCCCACAGAACCCCACAAGGCCCCACTCACAGCCGCCTGGAGTTCAGGCCCCAAAATCCCCCCATAAAAACCCACAACCGCAACAGAAAACCCCATAATCCCATAAAACCCCATAAAAACCCCACAAAAACCCCAAACCCCACAAAACCCCACAAAAACCCCACAGAACCCCACAGAGACCCCACAAGGCCCCACTCACAGCTGCCTGCAGTTCAGCCCCAAAAATCCCCCCCATAAAACCCCACAAAGACCCCATAAAACCCCATAAAAACCCCAAACTCAGCCCAAAACCACACAAACCCCATAAAAACCCCACAAAGACCCCATAAAACCCCATAAAAACCCCAAACTCAGCCCAAAACCACACAAACCCCATAAAAACCCCACAAAGACCCCATAAAACCCCATAAAAACCCCAAACTCAGCCCAAAACCCCACAAACCCCATAAAAACGCCACAAAGACCCCATAAAACCCCATAAAAGCCCCAAACTCAGCCCAAAACCACACAAACCCCATAAAAACCCCACAAAAACCCCACTAACCCCACAGAACCCCACAAGGCCCCACTCACAGCCGCCTGGAGTTCAGCCCCAAAAATCCCCCCATAAAACCCCACAAAGACCCCATAAAACCCCATAAAAACCCCAAACTCAGCCCAAAACCCCACAAACCCTACAAAGACCCCATAAAGACCCCATAAAACCCCATAAAAACCCCACAAAAAAACCACAAAACCCCATAAAAACCCCACAAAACCCCACAAGGCCCCACTCACAGCCGCCTGCAGTTCAGGCCCCAAAATCCCCCCATAAAACCCCACAACCACAACAGAAAACCCCATAATCCCATAAAACCCCATAAAAACCCCACAAAAACCCCAAACCCTACAAAGACCCCACAAAACCCCACAAAAACCCCATAAGCCCCGCAGACTCACAGCTGCCTGGAGTAGAGCCCCTCATCGATCTCCGCCTCGCCGCCGTTCCTCGCCATTCCCTTTTGGGGTCAGCACACAGTTATGGGGTCGCGGCCCGCGGTTATGGGGTCAGCGGGGCTTTGGGGCGGCACAGGGGGCGTGGGGGGCAGTGGGGTCAGTGGGGTCAGTGGGGACTTATGGGGTCAATGGGGACTTATGGGGTCAGAGGGACATTGTGGGGTCAATGGAGACGTTATGGGGTCAGTGGGGTCAATGGAGACGTTATGGGGTCAGTGGGGTCAATGGAAACGTTATGGGGTCAACGGGGATGTTATGGGGTCTTATGGGGTCAATGGGGACATTATGGGGTCAATGGAGATGTTATGGGGTCAGTGGGGACTTATGGGGTCAATGGGGACATTATGGGGTCACTGGGGATGTTATGGGGTCAATGGGGACTTATGGGGTCAATGGGGATGTTATGGGGTCAATGGGGACTTATGGGGTCAATGGGGACTTATGGGGCCAATGGGGTCATTATGGGGTCAACGGGGACTTATGGGGTCAATGGAGATGTTATGGGGTCAATGGGGACTTATGGGGTCAGTGGGGTCATTATGGGGTCAATGGGGACTTATGGGGTCAACGGGGATGTTATGGGGTCTTATGGGGTCAATGGGGACTTATGGGATCAATGGGGACTTATGGGGTCAGAGGGACATTGTGGGGTCAATGGAGACATTATGGGGTCAGTGGGGTCAATGGGGTCAATGGGGACTTATGGGGTCAATGGGGATGTTATGGGGTCAATGGGGACTTATGGGGTCAATGGGGATGTTATGGGGTCAATGGGGACTTATGGGGTCAATGGGGACTTATGGGGTCAATGGGGTCATTATGGGGTCAACGGGGACTTATGGGGTCAATGGAGATGTTATGGGGTCAATGGGGACTTATGGGGTCAGTGGGGTCATTATGGGGTCAATGGGGACTTATGGGGTCAACGGGGATGTTATGGGGTCTTATGGGGTCAATGGGGACTTATGGGATCAATGGGGACTTATGGGGTCAGAGGGACATTGTGGGGTCAATGGAGACATTATGGGGTCAGTGGGGTCAATGGGGTCAATGGGGACTTATGGGGTCAGTGGGGTCAATGGGGACTTATGGGGTCAGTGGGGTCAATGGGGTCAACGGGGACTTGTGGGGTCAACGGGGATGTTATGGGGTCTTATGGGGTCAATGGGGATGTTATGGGGTCAATGGGGTCAGCGGGGACTTATGGGGTCAATGGGGACATTATGGGGTCAATGGAGACGTTATGGGGTCAGTGGGGACTTATGGGGTCAATGGGGACATTATGGGGTCACTGGGGCCAATGGGGTCAGTGGGGACATTATGGGGTCAATGGGGACGTTATGGGGTCAGTGGGGTCACAGGGAATATTATGGGGTCAATGGGGTCAATGGGGTCAATGGGGTCATTATGGGGTCAACGGGGACTTATGGGGTCAATGGGGATGTTATGGGGTCAGTGGGGTCAATGGGGACTTAATGGGGTCAATGGGGACTTAATGGGGTCAGTGGGGTCAATAGGGACTTATGGGGTCAGAGGAACATTTTGGGGTCAGTGAGGACAATGGGATCAGTGAGGACTTATGGGGTCAATGGGGTCAGTGGGGTCAGTGGGGACATTATCGGGTCAATGGGGTCAATGGGGACTTATGGGGTCAGTGGGGTCACTGGGGTCAGAGGGTACATTATGGGGTCAATGGGGTCAATGGGGTCAATGGGGACTTATGGGGTCAATGGAGATGTTATGGGGTCAATGGGGACTTATGGGGTCAGTGGGGTCATTATGGGGTCAACGGGGACTTATGGGGCCAACAGGGACTTATGGGGCCAACAGGGACTTATGGGGTCAACGGGGACTTATGGGGTCAACGGGGATGTTATGGGGTCAATGGGGACTTATGGGGTCAGTGGGGTCAATGGGGACTTATGGGGTCAACGGGGACTTATGGGGTCAATGGGGATGTTATGGGGTCAATGGGGTCAATGGGGACTTAATGGGGTCAGTGGGGACTTATGGGGTCAGTGGGGTCAATAGGGACTTATGGGGTCAACGGGAACTTATGGGGTCAATGGGGATGTTATGGGGTCAATGGGGTCAATGGGGACTTAATGGGGTCAGTGGGGACTTATAGGGTCAGTGGGGTCAATGGGGTCAGTGGGGACATTATGGGGTCAGAAAGACATTATGGGGTCAATGCAGACGTTATGGGGTCAGTGGGGTCAATTGGGACGTTATGGGTTCAGTGGGGACTTATGGGGTCAACAGGGATGTTATGGGGTCTTATGGGGTCAATGGGGACTTATGGGGTCAATGGGGACTTATGGGGTCAATGGGGATGTTATGGGGTTAGAGAAGGCATTATGGGGTCAATGGGGACTTTATGGGGTCAATGGGGACTTTATGGGGTCAATGGGGACATTATAGGGGCAGAAGGGACGTTGTGGGGTCAATGGGGACATTATGGGGTCAGCGGGGACTTTATGGGGTCAGAGGGGACGTTGTGGGGTCAGTAGGGTCAATGGGGACATTATAGGGGCAGACGGGACTTTATGGGGTCAGTGGGGTCATTGGGGACGTTATGGGGTCAATGAGGACTTTATGGGGTCAGAGTAGATGTTATGAGGACACTGGGGACTTTATAGGGTCAGAGAAGACCTCATGGGGTCAATGGGGACATTATGGGGTCAGTGGGGACGTTATGGGGTCAATGGGGACTTTATGGGGTCATTGGGGACATTACGGGGTCAATGGGGACATTATGGGGACAGAGTAGATATTATGGAGACACTGGGGACTTTATAGGGTCAGAAGGGACATTGTGGGGTCAAAGGGGACATCATAGGGCCAGTAGGGACATTATGGGGTCAATGGGATCAGTAGGGACGTTGTGGGGTCAATGGGGACATTATAGGGTCAGTGGGGACATTATGGGGCCAATGGGGACATTATGGGGTCAGACAAAATGTTACGGGGTCTATGGAAACTTTATAGGGTCAGAGAAGACATTATGGGGTCAATGGGGACATTATGGGGTCAATGGGGACATTATGGGGTCAGAAGTGACGTTATGGGGTCAATGGGGGCTTTATAGGGTCAATGGGGACGTTATGGGGTCAATGGGGACATTATGGGTCAACAGGGACTTTATAGGGGCAGAAGGGACGTTGTGGGGTCAGAGGGGTCAATGGGGACTTTATGGGGTCAGAGAGGACATTATGGGGTCAATGGGGACTGTATGGGGTCAGAGGGAATGTTGTGGGGTCAATAGGAACATTATACGGTCAGTGGGGACGTTATGGGGTCAATAAAGGTATTGGGGTCAATGGGGACTTTATGGGGTCAGGGGGGACATTATAGAATCAGTGGGTTTGTAATGGGGCCAATGGGGACATTATGGGTCAACGGGGACATGGGGACGTTGTGGGGTCAGTGGGGACATCATGGGGTCAGTGGGGACATCATGGGGTCAGTGGGGACATCATGGGGTCAGTGGCGTAATAATGGGGTCAATGCAGGGTGACAATGGGTGACACTGAGACAATGGGTGACAATGAAGGGACACTGGGTGGCAATGGAGGGACATTGGGTGACAATGGAGGGACATTGGTGACAATGGGGGGACATTGGGTGACAATGGAGGGACATTGGTGACAATGGGGGGACATTGGGTGACAATGGAGGGACATTGGTGACAATGGGGGGACATTGGGTGACAATGGGTGACAATGAGGGACACTGGGTGACAATGGAGGGACATTGGTGACAATGGGGGGACATTGGGTGACAATGGGGGGACATTGGTGACAATGAAGGAACACTGGGTGACAATGGGTGACAATGGAGGGACATTGGTGACAATGGAGGGACATTGGGTGACAATGGAGGGACATTGGGTGACACAGATGGACATTGGGTGACAACGGAGAGACACTGGGTGGCAATGGAGGGACATTGGGTGACAATGGAGGGACATTGGTGACAATGGAAGGAGATTGGGTGACAATGGGTGACAATGAAGGGACACTGGGTGACAATGGAGGCACGTTGGGTGACAATGAAGGGACACTGGGTGACAATGGAGGGACATTGGTGACAATGGGGGGACATTGGTGACAATGGAGGGACATTGGTGACAATGGAGGGACATTGGGTGACAATGGAGGGACATTGGTGACAATGAAGGAACACTGGGTGACAATGGGTGACAATGGAGGGACATTGGTGACAATGGGGGGACATTGGTGACAATGGAGGGACATTGGGTGACAATGGAGGGACATTGGTGACAATGGAAGGACATTGGGTGACAATGAGGGACATTGGGTGACAATGAAGGGACACTGGGTGACAATGGAGGGACGTTGGGTGACAATGGAGGGACATTGGGTGACAATGGAGGGACATTGGGTGACAATGGAGGAACACTGGGTGACAATGGGTGACAATGGAGGGACATTGGTGACAATGGGGGGACATTGGTGACAATGGGGGGACATTGGTGACAATGGAGGGACATTGGGTGACAATGGAGGGACATTGGTGACAATGAAGGAACACTGGGTGACAATGGGTGACAATGGAGGGACATTGGTGACAATGGGGGGACATTGGTGACAATGGAGGGACATTGGGTGACAATGGAGGGACATTGGTGACAATGGAAGGACATTGGGTGACAATGAGGGACATTGGGTGACAATGAAGGGACATTGGGTGACAATGGAGGGACGTTGGGTGACAATGGAGGGACATTGGGTGACAATGGAGGGACATTGGGTGACAATGGAGGAACACTGGGTGACAATGGGTGACAATGGAGGGACATTGGTGACAATGGGGGGACATTGGTGACAATGGAGGGACATTGGGTGACAATGGAGGGACATTGGTGACAATGGAAGGACATTGGGTGACAATGAGGGACATTGGGTGACAATGAGGGACACTGGGTGACAATGGAGGGACGTTGGGTGACAATGGAGGGACATTGGTGACAATGAAGGGACATTGGTGACAATGGAGGGATGTTGGTGACAATGGAGGAACACTGGGTGACAATAGGTGACAATGGAGGGACATTGGTGACAATGGGGGGACATTGGGTGACAATGGAGGGACATTGGTGACAATGGAGGGACATTGGGTGACAATGGAGGGACATTGGTGACAATGAAGGGACGTTGGTGACAATGAAGGAACACTGGGTGTCAATAGGTGACAATGGAGGGACATTGGTGACAATGGGGGGACATTGGGTGACAATGGAGGGATGTTGGTGACAATGAAGGAACACTGGGTGACAATGGGTGACAATGGAGGAACATTGGTGACAATGGAGGGACATTGGGTGACAATGGAAGGACATTGGGTGACAATGGAGGGACATTGGGTGACACAGATGGACATTGGGTGACAATGGACGGACATTGGGTGACAATGAGGGACATTGGGTGACAATGAGGGACATTGGGTGACAATGGAGGGACATTGGGTGACACAGATGGACATTGGGTGACAATGGACGGACATTGGGTGACAATGAGGGACATTGGGTGACAATGGAGGGACATTGGGTGACACGGATGGACACTGGGTGACAATGGAGGGACATTGGTGACAATGAAGGAACGCTGGGTGACAATGGGTGACAATGAAGGGACATTGGTGACAGCGAAGGGACACTGGGTGACAATGGGTGACATTGAAGGGACATTGGGTGACAATGAAAGGGACACTGGGTGACAATGGGTGACAATGAAGGGACAGTGGGTGACAATGGAGGGACACTGGGTGACAATGGGTGACATGGACGGACATTGGGTGACAGTGAACAGACACTGGGTGACAATGAAGGGACATTGGGTGACAATGGAAGAACACTGGGTGACAATGGAGGGACATTGGGTGACAATGGAAGAACACTGGGTGACAATGGAGGGACATTGGGTGACACTGGGTGACACGGACAGCCATTGGGTGGCAGCGGGTGACAATGGGTGACAATGGGGACAATGGGTGACAATGGTGACAATGGTGACAATGGGTGACAACGGGTGACAACGGTGACAACGGTGACAATGGGTGACAATGGTGACAATGGTGACAATGGGTGACAATGGGTGACAATGGGTGACAATGGGTGACAACGGGGGACAACGGGGGACAACGGGGGACAACGGTGACAATGGGGACAATGGGGACAATGGGTGACAATGGTGACAACGGGTGACAACGGGTGACCATGGTGACAATGGGTGACAATGGTGACAACGGGTGACAACGGTGACAATGGTGACAATGGGTGACAATGGTGACAATGGTGACAATGGTGACAATGGTGACAATGGGTGACAATGGTGACAATGGTGACAATGGGTGACAATGGTGACAACGGGTGACAACGGGTGACAACGGGTGACAATGGGGACAATGGGGACAATGGGGACAATGGGGAAAATGGGTGACAATGGGTGACAATGGTGACAACGGGTGACAACGGGTGACCATGGTGACCATGGGGACAATGGGTGACAATGGGTGACAATGGGGGACAATGGGGGACAATGGGGGACAATGGTGACAATGGGTGACAATGGGTGACAATGGGTGACAATGGTGACAATGGTGACAATGGTGACAATGGTGACAATGGGTGACAATGGTGACAATGGGTGACAATGGGGACAATGGGGACAATGGGGACAATGGTGACAATGGGTGACAATGGGTGACAATGGTGACAACGGGTGACAACGGGTGACAACGGGTGACAATGGTGACCATGGGGACAATGGGTGACAATGGGTGACAATGGGTGACAATGGGGACAATGGGGGACAATGGGGGACAATGGTGACAATGGTGACAATGGGTGACAATGGGGACAATGGGTGACAATGGGGACAATGGTGACAATGGGTGACAATGGGGACAATGGGGACAATGGTGACAATGGGTGACAATGGGGACAATGGGGACAATGGGTGACAATGGGGACAATGGGTGACAATGGGTGACAATGGGTGACAATGGTGACAACGGGTGACAATGGTGACAACGGGTGACAACGGGTGACAACGGGTGACAATGGGGACAATGGGTGACAATGGGTGACAATGGGTGACAATGGTGACAATGGGTGACAATGGGTGACAATGGGTGACAATGGGTGACAATGGGGACAATGGTGACAATGGTGACAATGGGGACAATGGGGACAATGGGGACAATGGGACAATGGGGACAATGGATGACAATGGGTGGCAATGGGTGGCAATGGGTGGCAATGGTGGCAATGGGTGACAATGGTGACAATGGGTGACAATGATGACAATGGGTGACAATGGTTGACAATGGTTGACAATGGGTGACAACGGTGACAATGGGTGACAATGGGGACAATGGGGACAATGGGGACAATGGGGACAATGGATGACAATGGGGACAATGGGGACAATGGGGACAATGGGTGACAATGGGTGACAATGGGTGACAATGGGGACAATGGGGACAATGGTGACAATGGGGACAATGGGGACACTCACGTTGGCGGGGCTGGCGGTGCTGGGGACGCTGGTGGCACTGAGGCGCTGAGGTGACCCGGACACGCGGCGCTTCTTCGACAGCGGGGAGCTGGACATCTGTGGGGACAACGCGGCACCCAAGGGTGACAATGGGGACACCCAAGGGTGACACAAAGGACACTCAACCCGGCACCCAAGGGTGACAATGGGGACACCCAGCCCGGCACCCAAGGGTGACACTCAATGGGGACACCCAATAGGGACACCCAACATGGCACTCATGGGTGACAACGGGGACACCCAACCGGGCACCCAAGGGTGACACAAAGGACACCCAGCAGGCACCCAATGGGGACACCCAACATGGCACCCAAGGGTGATGATGGGGACACCCAATGGGTGACACAAAGGACGCTCAACAGGGCACCAATGGGTGACAATGGGGACACCCAGCAGGGCACCCAATGGGGACATCCGAGGGTGACACAAAGGACACTCAACTGGACACCCAAGGGTGACAATGGGGACACCCAAGGGTGACACAAAAGACACCCAGCAAGGCACCCATGGGTAACAATGGGGACATCCAGTGGGGCATCCAATGGGGACACCCAACATGGCACCCAAGGGTGACAATGGGGATACCCAAGGGTGACACAGGGGACACTCAACTGAGCACCCAAGGGTGACAATGGGGACAACTAATGGGGCACCCAAGGGGGACACTCAATGGGAACACCCAATGGGGACACCCAACATGGCACCCAAGGGTGACAATGGGGACACCCAGCAGGGCACCCCACGGTGACAATGAGGACACCCAAGGGGTGACATAAAGGACACTCAACCCAGCACCGAAGGGTGACAATGGGGACACCAAGCAGGGCACCCAAGGGTGACACTCAATGGGGACACCCAATGGAGACACACCCAACGTGGCACCCATGGGTGACAATGGGGCACCCAAAGGTGACAATGGGGACGCTCAACTGGGCACCCAAGGGTGACAATGGGTACAACTAATGGGGCACCCAAGGGGGACACTCAATGGGGACACCCAATGGTGCACCCAAGGGTGACAATGGGGACACCCAGCAGGGCACCCAATGGGGACATCCGAGGGTGACACAAAGGACACCCAATGGGGCACCCATGGGTGACAATCAATGGGGACACCCAATGGGGACACCCAACATGGCACCCATGGGTGACAATGGGGACACCCAATGGGTGACACAAAGGACACTCAACCCGGCACCCATGGGTGACAATGGGGACACCCAGCCCGGCACCCAAGGGTGACACCCAACATGGCACCCAAGGGTGATGATGGGGACACCCAATGGGTGACGCAAAGGACGCTCAACCTGGCACCCATGGGTGACAATGGGGACACCCAGCAGGGCACCCAAGGGTGACACCCAACATGGCGCCCATGGGTGACAATGGGGACACCCAAGGGTGACACAAAGGACGCTCAACCTGGCACCCATGAGTGACAATGGGGACACCCAGCCCGGCACCCAAGGGTGACATTCAATGAGGACACCCAATGGAGACACAACCAATGTGGCACCCATGGGTGACAATGGGGACACTCAACCAGGCACCCAAGGGTGACAGAAAGGACACCCAGCAGGGCACCCAATGGTGACACCCAACATGGCACCCAAGGGTGACAATGGGGACACCCAAGGGTGACACAAAGGACGCTCAACCTGGCACCCATGAGTGACAATGGGGACACCCAGCCCAGCACCCAAGGGTGACACTCAATGGGGACACCCAACATGGCACCCACGGGTGACAATGGGGACACCCAAGAGTGACACAGGGGACACCCAGCAGGGCACCTATGGGTGACACTCAATGGGGACACCCAATGGAGACATACCCAACATGGCACCCATGGGTGACAATGGGGACACCCAATGGGTGACACAAAGAACACTCAACTGGGCACCCATGGGTGAGAATGGGGACACCCAAGGGTGACACAAAGGACACTCAACCTGGCACCCATGAGTGACAATGGGGACACCCAGCCCGGCACCCAAGGGTGGCATTCAATGAGGACACCCAATGGAGACACAACCAATGTGGCACCTATGGGTGACAATGGGGACAACCAGTGGGGCATCCAATGGGGACACCCAACATGGCACCCAAGGGTGACAATGGGGACACCCAAGGGTGACACAGGGGACACTTAACCCGGCACCCATGGGTGACAATGGGGACACCCAATGGGTGACACAAAGGACACTCAACCCGGCACCCATGGGTGACAATGGGGACACCCAGCCCGGCACCCAAGGGTGACACCCAAGGGTGACACCCAACATGGCACCCATGGGTGACAATGAGGGCACCCAAGAGTGACAATGGGGACACTCAACCGGGCACCCAAGGGTGACACAAAGGACACCCAGCAGGGCACCCAAGGGTGACACCCAGCAGGGCACCCAAGGGTGACAATGGGGACACCCAAGGGTGACACAAAGGACAGTGAACAGGGCACCCAATGGGTGACAATGGGGACATCCAGCAGGGCACCCAAGGGTGACACCCAATGGAGACACACCCAACGTGGCACCCATGGGTGACAATGGGGACACCCAAGGGTGACACAAAGGACACTCAACTGGGCACCCAAGGGTGACATAGGGGACACCCAATGGGGCACCCAAGGGTGACACCCAATGGGGACACCCAACATGGCGCCCATGGGTGACAGTGGGGATACCCAAGGGTGACACAGGGGACACTCAACTGAGCACTCAAGGGTGACAATGGGGATAACTAATGGGGCACCCAAGGGGGACACTCAATGGGAACACCCAATGGGGACACCCAACATGGCACCCAAGGGTGACAATGGGGACACCCAGCAGGGCACCCCACGGTGACAATGAGGACACCCAAGGGGTGACATAAAGGACACTCAACCCGGCATCCAAGGGTGACAATGGGGACACCAAGCAGGGCACCCAAGGGTGACACTCAATGGGGACACCCAATGGAGACACACCCAACGTGGCACCCATGGGTGACAATGGGGCACCCAAAGGTGACAATGGGGACACTCAACTGGGCACCCAAGGGTGACAATGGGTACAACTAATGGGGCACCCAAGGGGGACACTCAATGGGGACACCCAACATGGCACCCATGGGTGACACTCAATGTGGACACCCAATGGGGCACCCAAGGGTGACAATGGGGACACCTAATGGGGCACCCAAGGGTGACACCCAATGGGGACACCCAACATGGCGCCCATGGGTGACAATGGGGACACTGGGGACAATGGAGGCCCTCGTTAACGGGGCTCCTTGCTAATTACCGCCTGGTGAATTAACGAGGCTCCCCACTGACACACGATTAACGCCGCCCCCAATTAATTACGGCCCCCATTAGAAATCCCTAACCGTTAATTGAAGGACTTCGTTAAGAGACGAACGCCGTTTTCGTTAATTAAGGCCTCCCAATTAAGCACGCAGTTCTCCGTTAATGAGAGATCCCCGTTAATTAATGGCAGCACCAACTAATTGGAGACCCCCATTAATGAGGATCCCAATTAACGACAGGTCCTGATTAGTTAAAATCCCAATTAACCACACATCCCCATTAATGAGGATCCCAATTAACCACAGATCCTCACTAATTAAAATCCCAATTAACCAAAGACCTCCATTAATGAGCATTCCAATTAACCACAGATCTTCATTAATAACGAGGATCCCAATTAAGTACAGACCCCCATTAATGAGGATCCCAATTATCCACAAATCCTCATTAATGAGGATCCCAATTAACCGTAGATCCTCATTAGTAACAAGGATCCCAATTAAGCACAGTCCCCCATTAATGAGAAACCCAACTAAGTACAGCTTCTCATTAATAGGATCCTCCAATTAACCGCAGATCCCCACTAATGAGGTTTCCAATTAACTAATAACTCCTACTACCAAGTTCCCCAATTAAGCTCTCACCCTAATTAATGAGCTTCCTAATCAATTAATGATTCCCATTAGTCAGGGCTCCCATTAATTGCAATCCTCATTACTATAAGGAATGGCGCTGCTCATTCATTAGCGACCCCCACTAATGAGCTCCCCAATTAACGACGGACCCCCACTAATTGGGCTCTCCGTTAATCTGATTCCAATTAATGAGGTAACCCCAAATTCTCATTAATCAGCCCTCCAATTAATTAAGAGCCCCAACTGATGGGGATCCCCATTAACGATGCTCCCGATTAACGAAGGCTCCCGCATTAATTGGGGAGCTCGTTAACAGGCTCCCCCATTAATCAGGGATTCCAATTAACAGCGCCTCCAGCTAATTAAAGACCCCCATTAAGGGGGTTCCCAATGAGCCACGGGTCCCAATTAATGGGACCCAATTAAGTAGTGACCCCCACTAACGAGCTTCTCCGTTAATTGGGCTCCTCGTTAATCACTGATCCCCATTAACGAGGTTCCTTCTCAATTAACGGCCGCCATTGCTGGGGTTCCCAATTAATGAGCAGCGCCAATCAACGCTTCCCAATTAATGAGATTCCAATTAATCGCGGGTCCCACCTTAATGACAAATCCCCATTAATGAGTTTCCCCATTAACGCATTTCTCAATTAATTAAGCACCCCAACCAACGAATTTCCCCTTAATCAGGGGTTCATTAACAGGGCCCCCAATTAATTCCTTTCCCAATTAATTAAGGGTTCCAATTAACCAACTTCCCTATCAATCAGGGGCTCCCCATTAACAGAGACCCCAATTAACACATTTCCTAATTAAAGAACCCAATTAACGACATTCCTCATTAACCAGGGGGTCCCCATTAATGGGTTCCCCTATTAATTAAGCACCCCAATTAATTACTTTCCCCATTAATCAGGGGGTCCCCATTAACAGGGTCCCCAATTAACGCATTTCCCAACTAATTAAGGATTCCAATTAACCAAAAGGTCCCCATTAATCAAAGGGTCCCCATTAATGGTGCCCCCAATTAACGCATTTCTCACTTAATTACCCACCCCAATTAATGAGTTTCCCCATTAATCAAGGGATCCCCGCTAACACAGTTCCCCAATTAACGCATTTCCTAATTAAAGAACCCAATTAATGCGATTCCTCAGTAACCAGGTGGTCCCTATGAATGGGCTCCCCTGCTAATTAAGCACCCCAATTAATGAGCTTTGTATTAATTACTGGATCCCCATTAATCAGGAGTCCCTATGAATGGGCTCCCCTGCTAATTAAGCACCCCAATTAATGAGCTTTGCATTAATCACTGGATCCCCATTAATCGGGGGTCCCTATGAATGGGCTCCCCTGCTAATTAAGCACCCCAATTAACGAGCTTCCCATTAATCACTGGATCCCCATTAATCAGTCCCCAATTAACGCACTTCCCAGCTAATTCAGCACCCCAATTAACGAGGCTCCCCATTAATGGGGTCCCCAATTTATCACCTCCCCGCTGATCGGGGGGGGGCCCAATTAATTAACCAATTAACCACTAATTAATCGCTCCAATTCACCGCCCTCCCCACTAATCAGGGGGCCCCCAATTAATTAACCAACCGCAATTAACGCCCCCCCATGAATACCCCGCGCTAATCAACCCCCCCCCGCCGCTAATTACCCCCCCGGTAATAAATTACCCCCCCGTTAATTAATTACCCCCCCCCCAATTAGGCCCCGCTCCCCCCCCCGCTCCCCCACCGGCTCCCCCCCGTCCCCTCTCGGCTCCTTTCGGCTCCTTTCGGCTCCTCTCAGCTCCTCTCGGCTCTTTCCGTCCCGCTCCGTACCAATGGCGCTGTCCAGGCCCCGCGCCGGGTCCCGCCCGCAGCTCTCGGCTCCTCCGCGACAAGATGGCGGCGCCGCTCCCCGCCGCTCCCCGGCTCCGCCTCTAAGCCCCGCCCCTCCCCTCTGCTCCTATTGGCCGCCGACCCGCGCCTC
>NW_027639002.1:0-29889 GCF_951394365.1 Tetrao urogallus
GGTGGTTTGGGGTGGAGAATGGGAAAAACCCAAATGTGGGGTGGTTTGGGGTGGAGAATGGGGTGGTTTGGGGGTTTGGGGTTGAGATTGGGGTGGTTTGGGGGGCTCCCAATGACCCCAAAACCCAACATTGACCCAAAACCCAACGCATGCAATCCAACTGACCCCAAAACCCAACAGAAGGGATCCCACCGACCCCAAAACCCAACAGATGGGATCCCAATGAACCCAAAACCCAACAGATGGGATCCCAATGAACCCAAAACCCAACAGATGGGATCCCAATGACCCCAAAACCCAACAGATGGGATCCCAATGAACCCAAAACCCAACAGAAGGGATCCCACCGACCCCAAATCCAACAGGTGAGACTCCAAAACCCCAAATGTGGGGTGGTTTGTGGGGTTTGGGGTGGAGAATGGGAAAAAAAACCCCAACTGTGGGGTGGTTTGGGGTGGAGAATGGGGTGGTTTGGGGGGTTGGCGTTGAGATTGGGGTGGTTTGGGGGCTCCCAATGACCCCAAAACCCAACATTGACCCCAAAACCCAACGCATGCAATCCAACTGACCCCAAAACCCAACAGAAGGGATCCCACCGACCCCAAAACCCAACAGAAGGGATCCCAATGACCCCAAAACCCAACAGAAGGCATCCCAATGACCCCAAAACCCAACAGATGGGATCCCACTGACCCCAAAAGCCAACAGATGGGATCCCAATGACCCCAAAACCCAACAGATGGGATCCTATCCATCCCAAAATCCAATAGAAGGGATCCCACCAACCCCAAAACCCAACAGGTGAGACTCCAAAACCCCAAATGTGGGGTGGTTTGTGGGGTTTGGGGTGGAGATTGGGGTGGTTTGGGGGGCTCCCACCGACCCCCAAAACCCAACAGAAGGGATCCCAATGACCCCAAAACCCAACATTGACCCCAAAACCAATGCATGCAATCCCAATGACCCCAAAACCCAACAGATGGGATCCCAATGATCCCAAAACCCAACGTGTGGTGCCCCAACGACCCCAAAACTCAACAGAAGGGATCCCAATGACCCCAAAACCCAACAGATGGGATCCCAATGACCCCAAAACTCAACAGATGGGATCCCAATGACCCCAAAACCCAACAGAAGGGATCCCACCGACCCCAAATCCAACAGGTGAGACTCCAAAACCCCAAATGTGGGGTGGTTTGTGGGGTTTGGGGTGGAGAAGGGGGAAAAAAAACCCAAATGTGGGGTGGTTTGGGGTGGAGAATGGGGTGGTTTGGGGGGTTGGCGTTGAGATTGGGGTGGTTTGGGGGCTCCCAATGACCCCAAACCCAACAGATGGGATCCCACCGACCCCAAAACCCAACATTGACCCCAAAACCCAACGCATGCAATCCAACTGACCCCAAAACCCAACAGAAGGGATCCCACCGACCCCAAAACCCAACAGAAGGGATCCCAATGATCCCAAAACCCAACGTGTGGTGCCCCAACGACCCCAAAACTCAACAGAAGGGATCCCAATGACCCCAAAAAACAAACATTCCCCTACACAGATGGGATCCCACTGACCCCAAAAGCCAACAGATGGGATCCCACTGACCCCAAAAGCCAACAGATGCAATCCCAATGACCCCAAAACCCAACAGGTGAGACTCCAAAACCACAAATGTGGGGTGGTTTGTGGGGTTTGGGGTGGAGAATGGGGAAAAAAACCCCAAATGTGGGGTGGTTTGGGGTGGAGAATGGGAAAAAAACCCCAAAGGTGGGGTGGTTTGGGGTGGAGAAGGGGGAAAAAAACCCCAAATGTGGGGTGGTTTGTGGGGTTTGGGGTGGAGAATGGGGTGGTTTGCGGGGTTGGCGTTGAGATTGGGGTGGTTTGGGGGGCTCCCAATGACCCCAAAACCCAACATTGACCCCAAAACCCAACGCATGCAATCCAACTGACCCCAAAACCCAACAGAAGGGATCCCACCGACCCCAAAACCCAACAGAAGGGATCCCACCGACCCCAAAACCCAACAGATGGGATCCCAATGAACCCAAAACCCAACAGAAGGATCCCACCGACCCCAAATCCAACAGGTGAGACTCCAAAACCCCAAATGTGGGGTGGTTTGTGGGGTTTGGGGTGGAGAATGTGGAAAAAAACCCCAAATGTGGGGTGGTTTGGGGTGGAGAATGGGAAAAACCCCAAATGTGGGGTGGTTTGGGGGGTTGGGGTTGAGATTGGGGTGGTTTGGGGGCTCCCACCGACCCCAAAACCCAACAGAAGGGATCCCACCAACCCCAAAACCCAACGTGTGGTGCCCCATTGACCCCAAAACCCAACAGAAGGTGCCCCATTGACCCCAAAACTCAACGCATACAATCCAACTGACCCCAAAACCCAACAGTTGGGATCCCAATGACCCCAAAACCCAACCGATGGGATCCCACCGACCCCAAAACCCAACAGGTGAGACTCCAAAACCCCAAATGTGGGGTGGTTTGTGGGGTTTGGGGTGGAGAATGGGGAAAAAAACCCCAAATGTGGGGTGGTTTGGGGTGGAGAATGGGAAAAATAGCCCAAATGTGGGGTGGTTTGGGGGGCTCCCAATGACCCCAAAACCCAACATTGACCCCAAAACCCAACGCATGCAATCCAACTGACCCCAAAACCCAACAGAAGGGATCCCACCGACCCCAAAACCCAACAGATGGGATCCCAATGAACCCAAAACCCAACAGAAGGCATCCCAATGACCCCAAAACCCAACAGATGGGATCCCACTGACCCCAAAAGCCAACAGATGCAATCCCAATGACCCCAAAACCCAACAGATGGGATCCCAATGACCCCAAAACCCAACAGATGGGATCCTATCCATCCCAAAATCCAATAGAAGGGATCCCACCGAACACAAAACCCAACAGGTGAGACTCCAAAACCCCAAATGTGGGGTGGTTTGTGGGGTTTGGGGTGGAGAATGGGAAAAAGCCCAAATGTGGGGTGGTTTGGGGTGGAGAATGGGGAAAAAACCCCAAGTGTGGGGTGGTTTGGGGTGGAGAATGGGAAAAAACCCCAAAGGTGGGGTGGTTTGGGGGGTTTGGGGTTGAAATTGGGGTGGTTTGTGGGGTTGGGGTTGAGGTGGGAATGATTCGGGCCTCAAAACCCCAAAGCCGACCATCCTAAAGTCAAGAGACCCCAAAATGGGGGCCTGCTGACCCCAAACATCGAGGTGTGGGGAGGCACCGATCCCAAAAGCCAAGAGAAGGGATCCCACCGACCCCAAATCCAACAGGTGAGACTCCAAAACCCCAAACGTGGGGTGGTTTGGGGGGTTTGGGGTTGAGATTGGGGTGGTTTGGGGGCTCCCACCGACCCCAAAACCCAACAGAAGGGATCCCAATGACCCCAAAACCCAACATTGACCCCAAAACCCAACGCATGCAATGCCAATGACCCCAAAACCCAACAGATGAGATCCTATCCATCCCAAAACCCAATAGAAGGGATCCCAATGACCCCAAAACCCAACATTGACCCCAAAACCCAACAGATGGGATCCCACCAACCCCAAAACCCAACAGATGGGATCCAATGACCCCAAAACCCAACAGATGAGATCCTATCCATCCCAAAACCCAATAGAAGGGATCCCACCGACCCCAAAACCCAACATTGACCCCAAAACCCAACGCATGCAATCCCAATGACCCCAAAACCCAACAGATGAGATCCTATCCATCCCAAAACCCAATAGAAGGGATCCCAATGACCCCAAAACCCAACATTGACCCCAAAACCCAACAGATGGGATCCCACCAACCCCAAAACCCAACAGAAGGGATCCCAATGACCCCAAAACCCAACAGAAGGGATCCCAATGACCCCAGAACCCCACATTTGAGATCCCACCGGCCCCAAAACCCAACAGATGGGATCCCAATGACCCCAAAACCCACAGAAGGGATCCCACCAACCCCAAAACCCCACATTTCAGATCCCACTGCCCCCAAACCCCTACAGAAAGGATCCCACCGAGCCCAAAACCCCACATTTGAGATCCCACTGCCCCCAAAACCCAACAGAAGGGATCCCAATGACCCCAAAACCCAACAGATGGGATCCCGTAAACCCCAGAACCCCACATTTCAGATCCACTGCCCCCAAAACCCAACAGAAGGGATCCCAATGACCCAAAACCCCACATTTGAGATCCCACTGCCCCCAAAACCCAACAGAAGGGATCCCACCAACCCCAAAACCCCACATTTCAGATCCCACTGCCCCAAAACCCTACAGAAAGGATCCCAATGACCCCAAACCCAACAGCAGGGATCCCATAAACCCCAGCACCCCACATTTCAGATCCCACCGACCCCAAAACCCAACAGAAGGGATCCCAATGACCCCAAAACACAACAGATGGGATCCCAATGACCCAAAACCCAACAGATGGGATCCCAATGACCCCAAAACCCCACATTTCAGATCCCACCGACCCCAAAACCCAACAGATGGGATCCCAATGACCCCAAAACCCAACAGAAGGGATCCACCGTCCCCAAAACCCAACAGTAGGGATCCCAATGACCCCAAAACCCAACAGATGGGATCCCAATGACCCCAAAACCCCACATTTCAGATCCCACAGACCCCAAAACCCAACAGATGGGATCCCAATGACCCCAAAACCCAACAGAAGGCATCCCAATGACCCCAAAACCCAACAGAAGGGATCCCAATGACCCCAGAACCCACATTTGAGATCCCACCGGCCCCAAAACCCAACAGATGGGATCCCAATGACCCCAAAACCCAACGTGTGGTGCCCCAACGACCCCAAAACCCAACAGATGGGATCCCACCGTCCTCAAAACCCAACAGATGGGATCCCAATGACCCCAGAACCCAACAGAAAGGATCCCACCGACCCCAAAACCCAACAGCAGGGATCCCATAAACCCCAGCACCCCACATTTCAGATCCCACTGCCCCCAAAACCCAACAGAAGGGATCCCAATGACCCCAAAACCCAACAGATGGGATCCCAATGACCCCAAAACCCAACGTGTGGTGCCCCATCGACCCCAAAACCCAACAGATGGGATCCCAATGACCCCAAAACCCAACAGATGGGATCCCACCGACCCCAAAACCCAACAGCAGGGATCCCACCGACCCCAAAACCCAACGTGTGGTGCCCCAACGACCCCAAAACCCAACAGATGGGATCCCACCGAGCCCAAAACCCAACAGAAAGGATCCCACCGACCCCAAAACCCAACAGCAGGGATCCCATAAACCCCAGAACCCCACATTTCAGATCCCACTGCCCCCAAAACCCTACAGAAAGGATCCAATGACCCCAAAACCCAACAGATGGGATCCCAATGACCCCAAAACCCAACGTGTGGTGCCCCAACGACCCCAAAACCCAACAGATGGGATCCCAATGACCCCAAAACCCAACAGATGGGATCCCACCGAGCCCAAAACCCAACAGAAAGGATCCCACCGACCCCAAAACCCAACAGCAGGGATCCCATAAACCCCAGAACCCCACATTTCAGATCCCACTGCCCCCAAAACCCTACAGAAAGGATCCCAATGACCCCAAAACCCAACAGATGGGATCCCAATGACCCCAAAACCCAACGTGTGGTGCCCCAACGACCCAAAACCCAACAGAAAGGATCCCACCGACCCTAACGCCCCCCCAAAATCCTCCCCATGGCCTCGCACACCTCTTCTGGATGAGGTAATCCTCCAGGATGTCCAGGCATCGAACCATCTGCGAGAACACCAGCACCTTGTGGCCTCCGGCCTTGAGTTTGGGCAACAGCTTGTCGAGGAGCACCAGCTTCCCGGCCGAGCGCACCATGGCCTGCAGGTGGAAGTCGTGGGGCACGTGGTGATGGCAGGAGTCCCGAAATTCGGCCAGGATCTTCTCTTCGGCACCTATTTGGGGTGGGGGAAGGAAGGTTGAAGGGGCAGCCCGGAGCTTTCGGTGAGGCGGAGGAAGTGGGGTGAAAATGAGAGATTGGGGGAGGAGAAACGTGGAGTGAAAGGGGTTGGAGAACGTTCCGCTTCGTATCTGCAAAGGGAGAAGGGTGGGGATGGAGATGGAAAAGGCCGAAAACCACACAACCCCAAAAGCTGAATGGATCAAAGGGGAAATCCTGACTGATTTAGGGCTGTGGACCTAAACTATGGGGTCAGAAGGCAAAGAAACCCCATAAGAATGGGGTCAGAAAGCAAAGAAACCCCATAAGAGTGGGGTCATAAGGCAAAGAAACCCCATAAGAATGGGGTCAGAAAGGAAAGGAACCTCATAAAATGGGGTCATAAGGCAAAGAAACCCCATAAGAATGGGGTCAGAAAGGAAAGAAACCCCATAAGAATGGGGTCAGAAAGGAAAGAAACCCCATAAGAATGGGATAGGGGGTGTTGCAGAACGTTCTCCCCCATCTCCTCACATCCAGTGGGTGGAAATGGGGATAGAAAACCCCAAATCCCACAAAACCCCAAAACCAGAATGGATCAAAGGGGAAATCCTGACTGATTTAGGGCTCTGGACCTAAACTATGGGGTCAGAAGGCAAAGAAACCCCATTGGGGTCAGAAATGGGGTCAGAAAGGAAAGAAACCCCATAAAATGGGGTCATAAGGCAAAGAAACCCCATAAGAAAGGGGTCAGAAAGGAAAGAAACCCCATAAGATGGGATTGGGGGCGTTGCAGAACGTTCTCATCCATCTCCTCACAGCCAGAGGGTGGAAATGGAGACAGAAAACCCCAAATCCCACACAACCCCAAAACCAGAATGGATCAAAGGGGAAATCCTGACTGATTTAGGGCTGTGGACCTAAACTATGGGGTCAGAAGGCAAAGAAACCCCATAAGAATGGGGTGAGAAAGCAAAGAAACCTCATAAAATGGGGTCAGAAAGCAAAGGAACCCCATAAGAATGGGGTCAGAAAGGAAAAAACCCCATAAGAATGGGGTCAGAAAGCAAAGAAACCCCATAAGAATGGGGTCAGAAAGCAAAGAAACCCCATAAGAGTGGGGTCATAAGGCAAAGAAACCCCATAAGAATGGGGTCAGAAAGGAAAGGAACCCCATAAGAATGGGGTTACAAAGGAAAGAAACCCCATAAGAATGGGGTCAGAAAGGAAAGGAACCCCATAAGATGGGATTGGGGGCGTTGCAGAACGTTCTCCCCCATCTCCTCACATCCAGTGGGTGGAAATGGGGATAGAAAACCCCAAATCCCACAAAACCCCAAAACCAGAATGGATCAAAGGGGAAATCCTGACTGATTTAGGGCTCTGGACCTAAACTATGGGGTCAGAAGGCAAAGAAACCCCATTGGGGTCAGAAATGGGGTCAGAAAGGAAAGAAACCCCATAAGAATGGGGTCATAAGGCAAAGAAACCCCATAAGAATGGGGTCAGAAAGGAAAGAAACCCCATAAGATGGGATTGGGGGCGTTGCAGAACGTTCTCATCCATCTCCTCACAGCCAGAGGGTGGAAATGGAGACAGAAAACCCCAAATCCCACACAACCCCAAAACCAGAATGGATCAAAGGGGAAATCCTGACTGATTTAGGGCTGTGGACCTAAACTATGGGGTCAGAAGGCAAAGAAACCCCATAAGAATGGGGTGAGAAAGCAAAGAAACCTCATAAAATGGGGTCAGAAAGCAAAGGAACCCCATAAGAATGGGATCAGAAAGGAAAAAACCCCATAAGAATGGGGCCAGAAAGCCAAGAAACCCCATAAGAATGCAGCCAGAAAGCAAAGAAACCCCATAAGAATGGGGTCATAAAGCAAAGAAACCCCATAAGAATGGGGTCAGAAAGAAAAGAAACCCCATAAAATGGGGGCGGAAAGAACAGAAACCCCATAAGAATGGGGTCAGAAAGCAAAGAAACCCCATAAAATGGGGTCAGAAGGCAAAGAAACCCCATAAGAATGGGGTCAGAAAGCAAAGAAACCCCATAGAATGGGGTCAGAAGGCAAAGAAACCCCATTCTTCCCCATCTCCTCACATCCAGCGCTGATGGCGACACAAAACCCCAAACTGTCCCCAACCCCAAACCCTTTACGGCCCCACGCCGGATCTTTTTGGGGCAAAACGGGTCGTTTTTGGGGCCTTGCTGAACATTAATGAGGTGGTTGGTGTGGTTTTGGGGTGGTTTTGGGGCCTATGCTGACCATTACTGAGGTGGTTGGGGTGCTTTTGGGGAGGTTTTGGGGCCTATGCTGACCGTTGATGAGGTAGGGGTGGTTTTGGGGCCTTGCTGACCACGAATGAGGTGGTTGGGGTGGTTTTGGGGTGGTTTTGGGGCCTATGATGAGGTAGGGGTGGTTTTGGGGTGGTTTTGGGGCCTATGATGAGGTAGGGATGGTTGGGGTGGTTTTGGGGCCTTGCTGACCATTAATGAGGTGGTTGGGGTGGTTTTGGGTGGTTTTGAGGCCTATGATGAGGTAGGGGTGGTTTTGGGGTGGTTTTGGGGCCTATGATGAGGTAGGGGTGGTTTTGGGGCCTATGCTGACCATGAATGAGGTAGTTGGGGTGGTTTTGGGGCCTATGATGTGGTAGGGGTGGTTTTGGGGCCTATGCTGATCATGAATGAGGTGGTTGGTGTGGTTTTGGGGTGGTTTTGGGGTGGTTTTGGGGCCTATGATGAGGTAGGGGTGGTTTTGGGGCCTATGCTGACCATTACTGAGGTGGTTGGGGTGGTTTTGGGGTGGTTTTGGGGCCTATGATGAGGTAGGGGTGGTTTTGGGGTGGTTTTGGGGCCTATGATGAGGTAGGGGGGGTTTTGGGGCCTATGCTGAACATTACTGAGGTGCTTGGGGTGGTTTTGGGGTGGTTTTGGGGCCTATGATGAGGTACGGGTGGTTTTGGGGTGGTTTTGGGGCCTATGATGACCATGAATGAGGTAGCTGGGGTGGTTTTGGGGTGGTTTTGGGGCCTTGCTGACCATGAATGAGGTGGTTGGGGTGGTTTTGGGGTGGTTTTGGGGCCTATGATGAGGTAGGGGTGGTTTTGGGGCCTATGCTGACCATTACTGAGGTGCTTGTGGTGGTTTTGGGGTGGTTTTGGGGCCTTGCTGACTGTTGATGAGGTAGGGGTGGTTTTGGGGCCTTGCTGACCATTACTGAGGTGGTTGGGGTGGTTTTGGGGTGGTTTTGGGGCCTATGCTGAGGTAGGGGTGGTTTTGGGGCCTATGCTGACCATTACTGAGGTGGTTGGGGTGGTTTTGGGGTGGTTTTGGGGCCTATGATGAGGTAGGGGTGGTTTTGGGGCCTATGATGAGGTAGGGGTGGTTTTGGGGTGGTTTTGGGGCCTATGATGAGGTAGGGGTGGTTTTGGGGTGGTTTTGGGGCCTATGATGAGGTAGGGGGGGTTTTGGGGCCTATGCTGAACATTACTGAGGTGCTTGGGGTGGTTTTGGGGTGGTTTTGGGGCCTATGATGAGGTACGGGTGGTTTTGGGGTGGTTTTGGGGCCTATGATGACCATGAATGAGGTAGCTGGGGTGGTTTTGGGGTGGTTTTGGGGCCTTGCTGACCATGAATGAGGTGGTTGGGGTGGTTTTGGGGTGGTTTTGGGGCCTATGATGAGGTACGGGTGGTTTTGGGGCCTTGCTGACCATTACTGAGGTGCTTGGGGTGGTTTTGGGGTGGTTTTGGGGCCTTGCTGACCGTTGATGAGGTAGGGGTGGTTTTGGGGCCTTGCTGACCATTACTGAGGTGGTTGGGGTGGTTTTGGGGTGGTTTTGGGGTGGTTTTGGGGCCTATGCTGAGGTAGGGGTGGTTTTGGGGCCTATGCTGACCATTACTGAGGTGGTTGGGGTGGTTTTGGGGTGGTTTTGGGGCCTATGCTGAGGTAGGGGTGGTTTTGGGGCCTATGCTGACCATTACTGAGGTGGTTGGGGTGGTTTTGGGGTGGTTTTGGGGCGTATCATGAGGTAGGGGTGGTTTTGGGGCCTATGATGAGGTAGGGGTGGTTTTGGGGTGGTTTTGGGGCCTATGATGAGGTAGGGGTGGTTTTGGGGTGGTTTTGGGGCCTATGATGAGGTAGGGGTGGTTTTGGGGTGGTTTTGGGGCCTATGATGACCATGACTGAGGTGCTTGGGGTGGTTTTGGGGTGGTTTTGGGGCCTTGCTGACCATGAATGAGGTGGTTGGGGTGGTTTTTGGGGTGGTTTTGAGGCCTATGATGAGGTAGGGGTGGTTTTGGGGGTGGTTTTGGGGGCCTATGCTGACCGTTGATGAGGTAGGGGTGGTTTTGAGGCCTATGATGAGGTAGGGGTGGTTTTGGGGTGGTTTTGGGGCCTATGCTGACCATGACTGAGGTGCTTGGGGTGGTTTTGGGGTGGTTTTGGGGTGGTTTTGGGGTGGTTTTGGGCCTATGCTGACCGTTGATGAGGTAGGGGTGGTTGCAGCACTTGCGCAGCTCCATCATGGTGTTGAGCAGGTTGGGCATGTTGGTGTGGCCGGCGCCTTTGGACAGGAAGGAGAAGTTCTTCTCCAGGATGGCCCTGTAGTATTTCTTCTGGATGTTGGTCAGCTCCACCTCGATGATGGTTTCCTGTTTTGGGGGCCAGGTTCTTCTCCACGTCTTCTTTCAGGCGGCGGAGCATCATGGGTTTGAGGATGGCCTGCAGCTTCTGGACCTATGGGGGGAGTTTATAGGGTGAGAAGGGAAAGGATTTGGGGGTTTTTGGGGATGGTTTGAAGCTTCTGGACCTATGGGGGGGTTTTATAGGGTGAGAAGGGAAAGGATTTTAGGGTTTTTGGGATGGTTTGAAGCTTCTGGACCTGTTTAGTTTTGTAGGGGGAGGAAGGAGAGGATTTTAGGGTTTTAGGGATGGTTTGAAGCCTCTGGATCTGTGGGGGGTTTTATAGGGTGAGGAGGAGATCAGGAAGGGGAGAAGGGAGACTTTGTAGGGTTTTGGGGATGGTTTGAAGCTTCTGGACCTGCTGGGGGGTTTACAGGGTGACAAGGGAGAGGTTTGTAGGGTTTTGAGGATGGCCTGCAGCTTCTGGACCTGTGGGGGGTTTTATAGGGTGAGGAGGGAAAGGATTTGGGGGTTTTTGGGATGGTTTGAAGCTTCTGGATCTGTTTAGTTTTGTAGGGTGAGAAGGGAAACCTTTGTAGGGTTTTTGGGATGGTTTGAAGCCTCTGGATCTGCTGGGTGGTTTTATAGGGTGAGGAGGAGATCAGGAAGGGGAGAAGGGAAACCTTTTAGGGTTTTTGGGATGGTTTGAAGCTTCTGGACCTATGCGGGGGTTTTATAGGGTGAGGAGGGAAAGGATTTGGGGGTTTTGGGGATGGTTTGAAGCTTCTGGTCCTGTTTAGTTTTATAGGGTGAGGAGGAAAGGTTTGTAGGGTTTTTGGGATGGTTTGAAGCCTCTGGACCTGCTGGGGGGTTTTATAGGGTGAGGAGGAGATCAGGAAGGGGAGAAGGGAGACTTTGTAGGGTTTGAGGATGGCCTGAAGCTTCTGGACCTGTGGGGAGGTTTTATAGGGTGAGAAGGGAAAGGATTTGGGGGTTTGAGGATGGCCTGCAGCTTCTGGACCTATGGGGGGGAAAAGGGGGGTTTATAGGGGGAGAAAGGAGAGGATTTTGGGGTTTTTGGGATGGTTTGAAGCTTTTGGATCTGCTGGGGGGTTTTGTAGGGTGAGGAGGAGATCAGGAAGGGGAGAAGGGAGACTTTGTAGGGTTTGAGGATGGCCTGAAGCTTCTGGACCTATGGGGGGGTTTTATAGGGTGAGAAGGGAAAGGATTTGGGGGTTTTGGGGATGGTTTGAAGCTTCTGGACCTGGGGGAATTTATAGGGTGAGAAGGGAAAGGTTTGTAGGGTTTTTTGGGATGGTTTGAAGCCTCTGGATCTGCTGGGTGGTTTTATAGGGTGAAGAGGAGATCAGGAAGGGAAGAAGGGGAACTTTGTAGGGTTTGAGGATGGCCTGAAGCTTCTGGACCTGGGGGGGATTTATAGGGTGAGAAGGGAAACTCTGTAGGGTTTTTGGGGATGGTTTGAAGCTTCTGGATCTGCTGGGGGGTTTTGTAGGGTGAGAAGGAGATCAGGAAGGGGAGAAAGGAAACCTTTTAGGGTTTTTGGGATGGTTTGAAGCTTCTGGACCTGCTGGGGGGTTTTATAGGGTGAGGAGGAGATCAGGAAGGGGAGAAGGGAGACTTTGTAGGGTTTGAGGATGGCCTGAAGCTTCTGAACCTATGGGGGGTTTTGTAGGGTGAGGAGGGAAAGGATTTGGGGGGTTTTTGGGATGGTTTGAAGCCTCTGGATCTGTTTAGTTTTGTAGGGTGAGAAGGGAAACCTTTGTAGGGCTTTTGGGATGGTTTGAAGCCTCTGGACCTGCTGGGGGGTTTTATAGGGTGAGGAGGAGATCAGGAAGGGGAGAAGGGGATCCTTTTAGGGTTTTTGGGGATGGCCTGAAGCTTCTGGACCTGCTGAGGGGTTTTATAGGGTGAGAAGGGAAAGGTTTGTAGGGTTTTTGGGTTGGTTTGAAGCCTCTGGATCAGCTGGGGGGCTTTTGTAGGGTGAGGAGGAGATCAGGAGGAAAAGAAAGGAAACCTTTTAGGGTTTTTGGGATGGTTTGAAGCTTCTGGACCTGTTTAGTTTTATAGGGGGAGAAAGGAGAGGATTTTAGGGTTTTAGGGATGGTTTGAAGCTTCTGGATCTGCTGGGTGGTTTTATAGGGTGAGGAGGAGATCAGGAAGGGAAGAAGGGGAACTTTGTAGGGTTTTGGGGATGGCCTGAAGCTTCTGGACCTGTGGGGGGGGTTTATAGGGTGAGAAGGGAAACTCTGTAGGGTTTTTGGGATGGTTTGAAGCTTCTGGATCTGCTGGGGGGTTTTGTAGGGTGAGAAGGAGATCAGGAAGGGGAGAAAGGAAACCTTTTAGGGTTTTTGGGATGGTTTGAAGCTTCTGGACCTGCTGGGGGGTTTTATAGGGTGAGGAGGAGATCAGGAAGGGGAGAAGGGAGACTTTGTAGGGTTTGAGGATGGCCTGAAGCTTCTGAACCTATGGGGGGTTTTGTAGGGTGAGGAGGGAAAGGATTTGGGGGTTTTTGGGATGGTTTGAAGCCTCTGGATCTGTTTAGTTTTGTAGGGTGAGAAGGGAAACCTTTGTAGGGTTTTTGGGATGGTTTGAAGCCTCTGGACCTGCTGGGTGGTTTTATAGGGTGAGGAGGAGATCAGGAAGGGGAGAAGGGAAACCTTTTAGGGGTTTTTGGGGATGGCCTGAAGCTTCTGGACCTGCTGAGGGGTTTTATAGGGTGAGAAGGGAAAGGTTTGTAGGGTTTTTGGGTTGGTTTGAAGCCTCTGGATCAGCTGGGGGGCTTTTGTAGGGTGAGAAGGAGATCAGGAGGAAAAGAAAGGAAACCTTTTAGGGTTTTGGGGATGGTTTGAAGCTTCTGGACCCGTTTAGTTTTGTAGGGGGAGGAAGGAGAGGATTTTAGGGTTTTAGGGATGGTTTGAAGCCTCTGGATCTGCTGGGTGGTTTTATAGGGTGAGGAGGAGATCAGGAAGGGGAGAAGGGAAACCTTTTAGGGTTTTTGGGATGGTTTGAAGCTTCTGGACCTGGGGGGGGGTTTGTAGGGTGAGAAGGGAGAGGATTGTAGGGTTTGAGGATGGCCTGGAGCTTCTGGACCTATGGGGGGGTTTTATAGGGTGAGAAGGGAAAGGTTTGTAGGGTTTTTGGGTGGCCTGGAGCTTCTGGACCCGGGGAGGGTTTATAGGGTGAGAAGGGAAAGGTTTGTGGGGTTTTTGGGATGGTTTGAGGCTTCTGGATCTGCTGGGGGGTTTTTATAGGGTGAGGAGGAGATCAGGAAGGGGAGAAAGGAAACCTTTTAGGGTTTTTGGGATGGCCTGAAGCTTCTGGACCAGGGGGGGTTTTGTAGGGTGAGAAGGGAGAGGGTTGTAGGGTTTGAGGATGGCCTGAAGCTTCTGGACCTATGGGGGGGTTTTATAGGGTGAGGAGGGAAAGGATTTTGGGGTTTTTGGGATGGTTTGAAGCTTCTGGACCTATGGGGGGGTTTTATAGGGTGAGAAGGGAAAGGATTTGGGGGTTTTGGGGATGGTTTGAAGCCTCTGGACCTGGGGGGGGTTTATAGGGTGAGAAGGGAAAGGTTTGTAGGGTTTTGGGGATGGTTTGAAGCCTCTGGATCAGCTGGGGGGTTTTATAGGGTGAGGAGGAGATCAGGAAGGGAAGAAGGGGAACTTTGTAGGGTTTGAGGATGGCCTGAAGCTTCTGGACCTGGGGGGGATTTATAGGGTGAGAAGGGAAACTCTGTAGGGTTTTTGGGATGGTTTGAAGCTTCTGGATCTGCTGGGGGGTTTTGTAGGGTGAGAAGGAGATCAGGAAGGGGAGAAAGGAAACCTTTTAGGGTTTTTGGGATGGTTTGAAGCTTCTGGACCTGCTGGGGGGTTTTATAGGGTGAGGAGGAGATCAGGAAGGGGAGAAGGGAGACTTTGTAGGGTTTGAGGATGGCCTGAAGCTTCTGAACCTATGGGGGGTTTTGTAGGGTGAGGAGGGAAAGGATTTGGGGGTTTTTGGGATGGTTTGAAGCCTCTGGATCTGTTTAGTTTTGTAGGGTGAGAAGGGAAACCTTTGTAGGGTTTTTGGGATGGTTTGAAGCCTCTGGACCTGCTGGGTGGTTTTATAGGGTGAGGAGGAGATCAGGAAGGGGAGAAGGGGATCCTTTTAGGGTTTTTGGGGATGGCCTGAAGCTTCTGGACCTGTGGGGGGTTTTATAGGGTGAGAAGGGAAAGGTTTTGTAGGGTTTTTTGGGTTGGTTTGAAGCCTCTGGATCAGCTGGGGGGCTTTTGTAGGGTGAGAAGGAGATCAGGAGGAAAAGAAAGGAAACCTTTTAGGGTTTTTGGGATGGTTTGAAGCTTCTGGACCCGTTTAGTTTTGTAGGGGGAGGAAGGAGAGGATTTTAGGGTTTTAGGGATGGTTTGAAGCTTCTGGATCTGCTGGGTGGTTTTATAGGGTGAGGAGGAGATCAGGAAGGGGAGAAAGGAAACTTTATGGGGTTTTGGGGATGGTTTGAAGCTTCTGGACCAGGGGGGGTTTTGTAGGGTGAGAAGGGAGACGGTTGTAGGGTTTGAGGATGGCCTGAAGCTTCTGGACCTATGGGGGGGTTTTATAGGGTGAGGAGGGAAAGGATTTGGGGGTTTTGCGATGGTTTGAGGCTTCTGGATCTGCTGGGTGGTTTTACAGGGTGAGGAGGAGATCAGGAAGGGAAGAAGGGGAACTTTGTAGGGTTTGAGGATGGCCTGGAGCTTCTGGACCCATGGGGGGTTTTATAGGGTGAGGAGGGAAAGGACTTTGGGGTTTTTGGGGATGGTTTGAAGCTTCTGGACCTATGGGGGGGTTTTATGGGGTGAGAAGGGAAAGGATTTGGGGGTTTTGGGGATGGTTTGAAGCTTCTGGTCCTGTTTAGTTTTATAGGGTGAGGAGGGAAAGGATTTGGGGGTTTTTGGGTTGGTTTGAAGCTTCTGGTCCTGTTTAGTTTTATAGGGTGAGGAGGAAAGGTTTGTAGGGTTTTTGGGATGGTTTGAAGCCTCTGGATCTGTGGGGGGTTTTATAGGGTGAGGAGGAGATCAGGAGGAAAAGAAAGGAAACCTTTTAGGGTTTTTGGGATGGTTTGAAGCTTCTGGACCTGTTTACTTTTATAGGGGGAGAAAGGAGAGGATTTTAGGGTTTTAGGGATGGTTTGAAGCTTCTGGATCTGCTGGGGGGTTTTATAGGGTGAGGAGGAGATCAGGAAGGGGAGAAAGGAAACTTTATGGGGTTTTGGGGATGGCCTGAAGCTTCTGGACCTGTGGGGGGGGTTTATAGGGTGAGAAGGGAAACTCTGTAGGGTTTTTGGGTTGGTTTGAAGCCTCTGGATCTGCTGGGGGGTTTTATAGGGTGAAGAGGAGATCAGGAAGGGAAGAAGGGGAACTTTGTAGGGTTTCAGGATGGTTTGAAGCTTTAGGACCTATGGGGGGGTTTTGTAGGGTGAGGAAGGAAACTCTGTAGGGTTTTTGGGGTTTCCTCACCTGCTCCTCCGTTTTGAGGTCCCCAAAATCCTTGAGGAATTCGGCCTCGGATGGGAACTGCGAAGGTTCCAGGAAGTGGAGCAGGGAGAAAAGCTCCTCCACCGTGTTCTGCAGTGGGGGTGCCGGTCAGCAGCACCTTGTGCTCCTTCAAAGGGGGGGAAAAGGGGCTGCAGGGACCCTAAAGCATCGCCACCACCCCATAAATGCCTGCAGGGCGGCCCTATAGGGCATGGGAGGACCCCAAAGGTCCCTAAACCCCATAAACAAGGTCAAGACAATCCTATAGGGCATGGGAGGACCCCAAAGGTCCCTAAACCCCATAAACAAGGTCAAGACAATCCTATAGGGAATAGGATGACCCCAAAGGTCCCCAAACCCCATAAACAGCTGCAGGGCAGTGCTATAGGGCATGGGAGGACCCCAAAGCCAACCCTGACCCCATAAATGCCTGCAGGGCGGCCCTATAGGGCATGGGAGGACCCCAAAGGTCCCTAAACCCCATAAACAGATGCAAGGCAGCCCTATAGGGCATGGGAGGACCCCAAAGCCAACCCAGACCCCATGAACGCCTGCAGGGCAATCCTATAGGGCATGGGAGGGCCCCAAAGGTCCCCAGACCCCATAAACAGCTGCAGGGCAGCCCTACAGGGAATAGGATGACCCCAAACCCAACCCTGACCCCATAAACACCTGCAGGGCAGTGCTATAGGGCATGGGAGGACCCCAAAGGTCCCCAAACCCCATAAACAGATGCAGGGCAGTGCTATAGGGCATGGGAGGACCCCAAAGCCAACCCTGACCCCATAAACACCTGCAGGACAATCCTATAGGGCATGGGAGGACCGCAAAGCCAATCCAGACCCCATAAACGCCTGCAGGGCAGCCCTATAGGGCATGGGAGGGCCCCAAAGGTCCCCAGACCCCATAAAGGCCTGCAGGGCAGCCCTATAGGGCATGGGAGGACCCCAAAGCCAACCCAGACCCCATAAATGCCTGCAGGGCAATCCTATAGGGCATGGCAGGACCCCAAAGGTCCCTAAACCCCATAAACAAGGTCAAGACAATCCTATAGGGAATAGGATGACCCCAAACCCAACCCAGACCCCATAAACGCCTGCAGGGCAGTGCTATAGGGAACAGGATGACCCCAAAGCCAACCCAGACCCCATAAACAGCTGCAGGGCAATCCTATAGGGCATGGGAGGACCCCAAAGGTCCCCAGACCCCATAAAGGCCTGCAGGGCAGTGCAGGGACCCTAAAGCACTGCCACCACCCCATAAATGCCTGAAGGGCGGCCCTATAGGGCACGGGAGGACCCCAAAGGTCCCTAAACCCCATAAACGCCTGCAGGGCAGTGCAGGGACCCTAAAGCACCGCCACGACCCCATAAACGCCTGCAGGGCGGCCCTATAGGGCACGGGAGGACCCCAAAGGTCCCTAAACCCCATAAACAAGGTCAAGACAATCCTATAGGGCATGGGAGGACCCCAAAGGTCCCTAAACCCCATAAACAAGGTCAAGACAATCCTATAGGGCATGGGAGGACCCCAAAGGTCCCCAGACCCCATAAACAGCTGCAGGGCAGTGCTATAGGGCACGGGAGGACCCCAAAGGTCCCTAAACCCCATAAACAGCTGCAGGGCGGCCCTATAGGGCATGGGAGGACCCCAAAGGCAACCCAGACCCCATAAACAGCTGCAGGGCAGTGCTATAGGAAACAGGAGGACCCCAAAGCCAACCCAGACCCCATAAACACCTGCAGGACAATCCTATAGGGCATAGGATGACCCCAAAGGTCCCCAGACCCCATAAACGCCTGCATGGCAATCCTATAGGGCATGAGATGACCCCAAATGTCCCTAAACCCCATAAACAGCTGCAGGGCAATCCTATAGGGAATAGGATGACCCCAAAGGTCCCTAAACCCCATAAACAGCTGCAGGGCATGGGAGGACCCCAAAGCCAACCCAGACCCCATAAAGGCCTGCAGGACAATCCTATAGGGCACGGGATGACCCCAAATGTCCCAAAACACGACCAAGATCCCATAGAAACCTTACAAACCTTCTCCCGATCCGTTGATCCTAAAAGCCCTCAAACCCAACGAAAACCCCCACAGAAACATCCTGGCTTTGCCCCCCACCACCTTATAGGGTCTCCCCTCATCCCACAATCGCCCTATATGGGATTTCCTCCCCCCACTCACCCTATATGGGATTTCCTGCCCCTTATAGGGTTTCCTCTGACCCCAACCCCATACCAGATCCCCATACCTGAAGCTCTTCCACTTCTTGTCTCCATGCACCCCACCGACATCCTCAGCCCCCCACCACCTTATAGGGTTTCCTATCACCCCCCAACCACCCTATATGGGATTTCCTCACCCCCCAACCGCCCTATATGGGATTTCCTGCCCCTTATAGGGTTTCCCCTGACCCCATACCAGATCCACTTAGCTGAGGCTCTTCCCCTTTTTGAGCCCACATATTCCAACATTCTCAGCCCCCCACCAACTTATGGGGTCTTCCCTCACCCCACCACCACCCTATATGGGATTTCCTCACCCCACAACCACCCTATATGGGATTTCCACCCCCCAAGACCCCATAGGGTTTCCTCTGACCCCATACCAGATCCATTCACCTCAGGCTCTTCCACTTCTTGTCTCCATGCACCTCACCAACATCCTCAGCCCCCCACCACCTTATAGGGTCTCCCCTCGCCCCACCACCACCCTATATGGGATTTCCTCACCCCAACCACCCTATATGGGATTTCCTTTCCCCCAAAACCCCATAGGGTTCTCCTGGACCCCCAACCCCATACCAGATCCCCATACCTGAAGCTCTTCCACTTCTTGTCTCCATGCACCCCACCAACATCCTCACCCTCCCACCACCTTATAGGGTCTCCCCTCACCCCACAGCCACCCTATATGGGATTTCCTCACCCCACAGCCACCCTATATGGGATTTCCTCACCCCCCAACCGCCCTATATGGGATTTCCTGCCCCTTATAGGGTTTCCCCTGACCCCATACCAGATCCATGTGCTTGAGGCTGTCCAGCAGCTTGCAGTTCCTGTTCTTAAGGCGATGCGCCTCACCAACATCCTCAGCCCCCCACCAACTTATAGGGTCTTCCCTCACCCCCCAACCACCCTATATGGGATTTCCTCGCCCCACAACCACCCTATATGGGATTTCCTCACCCCAAACACCCTATATGGGATTTCCTCACCCTTATAGGGTTTCCTCTGACCCTGACCCCATATCAGACCCATTCACCTCAGGCTCTTTGCACTTCTTGACCCCATCCGCCTCACCAGCATCCTCAGCCCCCCACCACCTTATAGGGTTTCCCCTCACCCCCCACCAACTTATAGGGTTTCCTATCACCCCACAACCGCCCTATATGGGATTTCCTGCCCCTTATAGGGTTTCCCTGACCCCATACCAGATCCATGTGCTTGAGGCTGTCCAGCAGCTTGCAGTTCCTGTTCTTGAGGCGATGCGCCTCACCAACATCCTCAGCCCCCCACCAACTTATAGGGTCTTCCCTCACCCCACAACCACCCTATATGGGATTTCCTCACCCCACAACCACCCTATATGGGATTTCCTTCCCCCCCCTACCTTATAGGGTTCTCCTGGACCCCCAACCCCATACCAGATCCCCATACCTGAAGCTCTTCCACTTCTTGTCTCCATGCACCCCACCGACATCCTCAGCCCCCCACCACCTTATAGGGTTTCCTATCACCCCATAACCACCCTATATGGGATTTCCTCACCCCCCTCACCCTATATGGGATTTCCTCACCCTATATAGGGTTTCCATGACCCCATACCAGATCCATGTGCTTGAGGCTCTTGCTCTTCTTGAGCCCACGTGTTCCAACATCCTCAGCCCCCCACCACCTTATAGGGTTTCCTATCACCCCCCAACCGCCCTATATGGGATTTCCTGCCCCTTATAGGGTTTCCCCTGACCCCATACCAGATCCATGTGCTTGAGGCTGTCCAGCAGCTTGCAGTTCCTGTTCTTGAGGCGATGCGCCTCGTCGATGATGACGCAGCGCCACTCGATCTCGCGCAGCTCGGGGCAGTCGGACAGAATCATCTCGAAGGTGGTGATCAGGGCGTCGAATTTGTAGGCGCCGGGGATCAGCCGACCCTATAAGACACAAACCCTACAAGCTCTGACCCTATAAGATGGCTTTGATGGGGTTGCGGGTCGCCCTGAGCCTCTCAATGTGGTTGGGAGGAAGGGGGAGCCGTGCGTTTTCTCGCTGTGGGGTTTGGAGTTTGGCAACTGTTGGTCGGGGTTTGGAGTTTGGGATGAGGTTTTTTATGGGGGTTTTATGGGGTTCTTATGAGGTTTTGAGGCTCCTTATCACCCCCTTCCTTTCCTCCATCCTCTGTAGGATCTAAAAGGGGTTTTATGGGGGTCTTAAGGGGTTTTGAGGCTCCTTATCATCCCCTTCCTTTCCTCCACGCTCACCAGGACCTAAAAGGGTTCTTATGGGGTTCTTATGGGGTTCTGAGGCTCCTTTTCATCCCCTTCCTTTCCTCAACCCTCAGGAGGACCTAAAAGGGTTTTTATGGGGTTCTTATGGGGTTCTTATGGGGTTTTGAGGCTCCTTATCTCCCCCTTCCTTTCCTCCATGCTCTCCAGGGATCTAAAAGGGTTTTTATGGGCTTCTTATGGGGTTTTTATGGGGTTTTGAGGCTCCTTATCAACCCCTTCCTTTCCTGCATCCTCTGTAGGATGTAAAAGGGTTTTTATGGGGATATTTATGGGGTTTTTGTGGGGTTCTGAGCCTCCTTATCTCCCCCTTCCTTTCCTCCATCCTCTGTAGGATCTAAAAGGGATTTTATGGGGTTTTTATGGGGTTTTGAGGCTCCTTTTCATCCCCTTCCTTTCCTCCACCCTCATCAGGATCCAAAAGGGTTTTTATGGGGTTCTTATGGGGTTTTTGTAGGGTTTTGAGCCTCCTTTTCATCCCCTTCCTTTCCTCAACGCTCAGGAGGACCTAAAAGGGTTTTTATGGGGTTTTCATGGGGTTCTTATGGGGTTTTGAGGCTCCTTTTCATCCCCTTCCTTTCCTCAACCCTCAGGAGGACCTAAAAGGGTTTTTATGGGGTTTTCATGGGGTTCTTATGGGGTTTTGAGGCTCCTTTTCATCCCCTTCCTTTCCTCAACCCTCATGAGGACCTAAAAGGCTTTTTATGGGGTTTTTATGGGGTTCTTATGGGCTTCTTATGGAGTTTTTATGGGGTTTCGAGCCTCCTTATCACCCCCTTCCTTTCTTCCATCCTTAGCAGAATCTAAAAGGGTTTTTACGGGGTTCTTATGGGGTTTTTGTACGGTTTTGAGGCTCCTTTTCATCCCCTTCCTTTCCTCCATCCTCTGCAGGATCTAAAAGGGTTTTTATGGGGTTCTTATGGGGTTCTGAGCCTCCTTTTCATCCTCTTCCTTTCCTGCATCCTCAGGAGGATCCAAAAGGGTTTTTATGGGGATATTTATGGGGTTTTTATGGGGTTCTTATGGGGTTTTGAGGCTCCTTATCACCCCCTTTCTTTCCTCCATGCTCTCTAGGATCTAAAAGTGCTTTTATGGGGATATTTATGGGGTTCTTATGGGGTTTTTATGCGGTTTTAAGCCTCATTATCACCCCCTTGCCTTCCTCCATCCTCTGTAGGATCCAAAAGGGTTTTTATGGGGATATTTATGGGGTTCTTATGGGGTTTTGAGGCTCTTTTTCATCCCCTTCCTTTCCTCCATGCTCTGTAGGACCTAAAAGGGTTTTTATGGGGTTTTTATGGGGTTCTTATGGGCTTTTTGTGGGGTACTGAGCCTCCTTATCATCCCCTTCCTTTCCTCCATGCTCTCCAGGATCTAAAAGGGTTTTTATGGGCTTCTTATGGGGTTTTTATGGGGTTTTGAGCCTCCTTTTCATCCCCTTCCTTTCCCCCATCCTCTGTAGGATCTAAAAGGGTTTTTATGGGGATATTTATGGGGTTTTTATGGGGTTCTTAAGGGGTTTTGAGGCTCCTTATCACCCCCTTCCTTTCCTTCACACTTAGAAGGATCTAAAAGGGTTTTTATGGGGATTTTTATGGGGTTCTTATGAGGTTTTGAGGCTCCTTATCACCCCCTTGCTTTCCTCCATGCACTGTAGGATCTAAAATGGTTTTTATAGGGTTCTTATGGGGTTTTTGTGGGGTTTTGAGCCTCCTTATCACCCCCTTGCTTTCCTGCATCCTCTGTAGGACCTAAAAGTGCTTTTATGGGGTTCTTATGGGGTTTCGAGCCTCCTTATCTCCCCCTTCCTTTCCTCCACCCTTAGTAGGACCTAAAAGGGTTTTTATGGGGATTTTTATGGGGTTCTTATGGGGTTTTGATGCTCCTTATCACCCCCTTCCTTTCTTCCATCCTTAGTAGAATCTAAAAGGGTTTTCATGGGGATATTTATGGGGTTCTTATGGGGTTCTGAGCCTCGTTTTCATCCCCTTCCTTTCCTCCACCCTCATGAGGATCGAAAAGGGTTCTTATGGGGTTTTTATGGGGTTCTTATGGGGTTTCGAGCCTCCTCATCTCCCCCTTCCTTTCCTTCACCCTCACAAGGACCTAAAAGGGTTTTTATGGGGATATTTATGGGGTTTTTATGGGGTTCTTATGGGGTTCTGAGCCTCCTTTTCATCCCCTTCCTTTCCTCCATCCTCTGTAGGATCCAAAAGGGTTCTTATGGGGATATTTATGGGGTTCTTATGGGGTTTTGATGCTCCTTATCACCCCCTTCCTTTCCTCCATCCTCAGGTGGATCTAAAAGGCCTTTTATGGGGATATTTATGGGGATATTTATAGGGTTCTTATGGGGTTCTTATGGGGTTTTGAGGCTCCTTGTCACCCCCTTGCTTTCCTCCATCCTCTGTAGGATCCAAAAGGGTTTTTATAGGGTTCTTATGGGGTTCTTATGGGGTTTCAAGCCTCCTTATCACCCCCTTCCTTTCCTCCATCCTCTGTAGGATCCAAAAGGGTTTTTATGGGGTTCTTATGGGGTTCTGAGGCTCCTTACCATCCCCCTTCCTTTCCTCCATCCTCTGTAGGATCCAAAAGGGCTTTTATGGGGTTCTTATGGTGTTCTTATGGGGTTTTGAGGCTCCTTATCACCCCCTTCCTTTCCTCCATTCTTAGTAGGATCCAAAAGGGTTTTTATGGAGTTCTTATGGGGTTTTTGTAGGGTTTTGAGGCTCCTTTGCATCCCCTTCCTTTCCTCCACCCTCATGAGGATCCAAAAGGGTTCTTATGGGGATATTTATGGGGTTCTTATGGGGTTCTTATGGGGTTCTGAGCCTCCTTATCACCCCCTTCCTTTCCTGCATCCTCTGTAGCATCCAAAAGGGTTTTTATGGGGATATTTATGGGGTTCTTATGGGGTTCTGAGCCTCCATATCATCCCCTTCCTTTCCTCCACCCTTAGTAGGACCTAAAAGGGTTTTTATGGGGATATTTATGGAGTTCTTATGGGGTTCTGAGCCTCCTTTTCATCGCCTTCCTTTCCTCCGTCCTCTGTAGGATCTAAAAGGGTTTTTATGGGGTTCTTATGGGGTTTTGAGCCTCCTTATCACCCCCTTTCTTTCCTCCATGCTCTCCAGGATCTAAAAGGGTTCTTATGGGGTTCTTATGGGGTTCTGAGCCCCCTTTCGCCCCTCTGCTCCTCACCACCCCCCACAGCCATTTTTGGGGCTCCATCCCCGGCTTTTTGGACCCCTTCCTTACCCTGGAATCCTTGCAGTACATCTCATACTGCTGAATCATCTGCCTGGAAGCCAGGCTGCTGTGATAAACGATGCTGTTCATCTCGGCCCACGTGTTGAATTCCCTTTCCCAATTGGTGATGGTGGAAAGGGGGGCGACGACTCAAAAAGGGCCCAGAGCCTCCTGAGCACCGCCTGCCTTTCCTGCATCCTCACGAGGATCCAAAAGGGTTTTTATGGGGTTCTTATGGGGTTTTTATGGGGTTATGAGGCTCCTTATCACCCCCTTCCTTTCCTCCATCCTCTGAAGGATCTAAAAGCGGTTTTATGGGGGTCTTATGGGGTTTTGATGCTCCTTATCACCCCCTTCCTTTCCTCCATCCTCAGGAGGATCTCAAAGGCCTTTTATGGGGATATTTATGGGTTTTTATGGGGTTCTTATGGGGTTTTTGTAGGGTTCTGAGCCTCCTTTTCATCCCCTTCCTTTCCTGCATCCTCTGTAGGATCCAAAAGGGTTTTTATGGGGATATTTATGGGGTTTTTATGGGGTTCTTATGGGGTTTCGAGCCTCCTTATCTCCCCCTTCCTTTCCTGCATCCTCTGTAGGATCCAAAAGGGTTTTTATGGGGTTCTTATGAGGTTTTGAGGCTCCTTATCTCCCCCTTCCTTTCCTCCATGCTCTCTAGGATCTAAAAGCCCTTTTATGGGGATATTTATGGGGTTTTTATGGGGTTCTTATGCGGTTCTGAGCCTCCTTTTCATCCCCTTCCTTTCCTCCATCCTCTGTAGGATCCAAAAGGGTTTTTATGGGGATATTTATGGGGTTCTTATGGGGTTCTTATGGGGTTTTTATGGGGTTCTTATGGGGTTCTTATGGGGTTCTGAGCCTCCTTTTCATCCCCTTCCTTTCCTCCATCCTCTGTAGGATCCAAAAGGGTTTTTATGGGGATATTTATGGGGTTCTTATGGGGTTTTTATGGGGTTCTTATGGGGTTCTGAGCCTCCTTTTCATCCCCTTCCTTTCCTCCATCCTCTGTAGGAACCAAAAGGGTTTTAATGGGGATATTTATGGAGTTCTTATGGGGTTCTGGCCTCTCACTGCCCCACAGCCATTTTTGGGGTAACGCTGCAGGATTTGGGACCCCTTCCTTACCCTGGAATCCTTGCAGTACATCTCATACTGCTGAATCATCTGCCTGGAAGCCAGGCTGCCGTGATAAACGATGCTGTTCATCTCGGTCCACGTGTTGAATTCCCTTTCCCAATTGGTGATGGTGGAAAGGGGGGCGATGACTAAAAAAGGCCCCCGGATGCCGACGTTGGAAACCTCCTGCAGGAAGGCGATGGATTGGATGGTTTTCCCCAATCCCATCTCGTCGGCCAGGATGCAATTCTGCCTGCATTCCAATAGGAGAAAGGAGAAAGAAAATGGGGTGAGGATGATTTCTATGGGGAAGAAAAGGAAGCTGCTGAGGATACCTGCCTGTTGTACCAGTTGAAAAGCAGCCAGTTGACCCCTTCCAGCTGATATTCGCGGAGCTGGTTGTGGTTTTTGTACTCGTGGGATGATTCCAGTTTCTTCCAAGAGCCGGCTTGAGGACGGGGCTGCAAAAGGACGGGGGGGAAAAGGTTGTTATGGGATGGGGGGGGAAATTGGGGGAGGTTTGGGAAGGGGAGGAAAGGGGGAATTGAAAGGGGAGGGAAGACGGAGGGGGATCTGATGGGGTTCAGTGCAGGAAGGTGAAAGGTTTGGGGTGGACGAAAGGCAGGGAGACAAAATGGGGGCCCTGGGGGGTGAAAAGCTGTTATGGGGGGTGGGGTGGAATTTGGGGGAGGTTTGGGAAGGGGCAGGAAAGGGGAATTGAGAGGGGAGGGGGATCTGATGGGGTTCAGTGCAGGAAGGTGAAAGGTTTGGGGTTTGGGGATGCAGGAAAGGCAGGAAGACAAAATGGGGGTGCAGGGGGGTGAAAAGCTGTTATGGGGGGTGGGGTGGAATTTGGGGGAGGTTTGGGAAGGGGAGGAAGGGGGGAATTGAAAGGGGAGGGAAGACGGAGGGGGATCTGATGGGGTTCAGTGCAGGAAGGTGAAAGGTTTGGGGTTTGGGGATGGAGGAAAGGCAGGAAGACAGAATGGGGGTGCAGGGGGGGGGATAGGTGTTTTGGGGGGTGGGATGGAATGGGGGGCAGCTTTGAGAGGGGGGAAGAAAAGGGAATTGAGAGGGGAGGGAAGATGGGGGAGATCTGAAGGGGTTCAGTGCAGGAAACTGCAAGGTTTTGGGTTTTGGGATGGAGGAAAGGCAGGAAGACAAAATGGGGGTCCTGGGGGGTGAAAAGCTGTTATGGGGGGTGGGATGGAATGGGGGGGCAGCTTTGAGAGGGGGGAGGAAGGGGGGAATTGAGAGGGAAGAGGGGGGGGATCTGATGGGGTTCAGTGCAGGAAGGTGAAAGGTTTGGGGTTTGGGGATGGAGGAATGGAGAGTGGGAGGGGAGGAAAGGCAGGAAGACAGAATGGGGGTGCAGGGGGGGGAAAAGCTGTTATGGGATGGGGGTGGAAATTGGGGGAGGTTTGGGAGGGGGAGGAAGGGGGAATTGAAAGGGGAGGGGGATCTGATGGGGTTCAGTGCAGAAAGGTGAAAGGTTTGGGGTTTGGGATGCAGGAATGAAGAGTGGGAAGGGAGGAAACACAGGAATGGGGGTCCTGGGGGTCAAAAGCTGTTATGGGGGGTGGGATGGAATGGGGGGCAGCTTTGAGAGGGGGAGGAAGGGGGGAACTGAGAGGGGAGGGAAGATGGGGGGGGATCTGATGGGGTTCAGTGCAGGAAGGTGAAAGGTTTGGGGTTTGGGGATGGAGGAATGAAGAGTGGGAGGGGAGGAAACACAGGAATGGGGGTCCTGGGGGTGAAAAGCTGTTTTGGGGGGTGGGATGGAATGGGGGGCAGCTTTGAGAGGGGGAGGAAGGGGGGAATTGAGAGGGGAGGGGGATCTGATGGGGTTCAGTGCAGGAAGGTGAAAGGTTTGGGGTTTAGGGATGGAGGAAAGGCAGGAAGACAAAATGGGGGACCTGGGGGGGGGGAAAGGTGTTATGGGGGCTGGGGGGCAGCTTTGAGAGGGGGGAGGAAGGGGGGAAATGAAAGGGGAGGGGGATCTGATGGGGTTCAGTGCAGAAAGGTGAAAGGTTTGGGGTTTGGGGATGGAGGAAAGGCAGGAAGACAGAATGGGGGTCCTGGGGGGTGAAAAGCTGTTATGGGGGGTGGGGGGCAGCTTTGAGAGGGAGAGGAAGGGGGGAACTGAGAGGGGAGGGAAGAGGGAGGGTATCTGATGGGGATCAGTGCAGAAAGGTGAAAGGTTTGGGGTTTGGGATGCAGGAATGAAGAGTGGGAGGGGAGGAAACACAGGAATGGGGGTTCTGGGGGTCAAAAGCTGTTATGGGGGGTGGGAAGGAATGGGGGGCAGCTTTGAGAGGGGGGAGGAAGGGGGGAAAATGAGAGGGGAGGGGGATCTGATGGGGTTCAGTGCAGGAAGGTGAAAGGTTTGGGGTTTGGGGATGGAGGAAAGGCAGGAAGACAGAATGGGGGTGCAGGGGGGTGAAAAGCTGTTATGGGGGCTGGGGGGCAGCTTTGAGAGGGGGAGGAAGGGGGGAATTGAGAGGGGAGGGGGATCTGATGGGGATCAGTGCAGGAAGGTGAAAGGTTTGGGGTTTGGGATGCAGGAATGAAGAGTGGGAGGAGGAATGGAATCCTTGAGAGCAGGCCTGAGAGAAGGAGATGGGGGTGAAGGGGGGGGGGAAGGTGTTTTGGGGGGTGGGATGGAATGGGGGGCAGCTTTGAGAGGGGGGAGGAAGGGGGGAAAATGAGAGGGGAGGGGGATTTGATGGGGTTCAGTGCAGGAAGGTGAAAGGTTTGGGGTTTGGGGTTTGGGGATGGAGGAAAGGCAGGAAGACAAAATGGGGGTCCTGGGGGGTGAAAAGCTGTTATGGGGGGTGGGATGGAATGGGGGGCAGCTTTGAGAGGGGGAGGAAGGGGGGAATTGAGAGGGAAGAGGGGGGGGGGTCTGATGGGGTTCAGTGCAGGAAGGTGAAAGGTTTGGGGTTTGGGATGCAGGAATGAAGAGTGGGAAGGGAGGAAACACAGGAATGGGGGTCCTGGGGGTGAAAAGCTGTTATGGGAGGTGGGATGGAATGGGGGGCAGCTTTGAGAGGGGGGAGGAAGGGGGGAAAATGAGAGGGGAGGGGGATCTGATGGGGTTCAGTGCAGGAAGGTGAAAGGTTTGGGGTTTGGGGATGCAGGAAAGGCAGGAAGACAAAATGGGGGTCCTGGGGGGTGAAAAGCTGTTATGGGGGGTGGGATGGAATGGGGGGGCAGCTTTGAGAGGGGGGAGGAAGGGGGAATTGAGAGGGGAGGGGGATCTGATGGGGTTCAGTGCAGGAAGGTGAAAGGTTTGGGGTTTGGGATGCAGGAATGGAGAGTGGGAGGGAGGAAACACAGGAAGACAAAATGGGGGTGCAGGGGGGGGGAAAGGTATTATGGGGGGTGGGATGGAATGGGGGGCAGCTTTGAGAGGGGGGAAGAAAAGGGAATTGAAAGGGGAGGGGGATCTGATGTGGTTCAGTGCAGGAAGGTGAAAGGTTTGGGGTTTGGGGTTTGGGGATGGAGGAATGGAGAGTGGGAGGGGAGGAAAGGCAGGAAGACAGAATGGGGGTGCAGGGGGGGGAAAAGCTGTTATGGGATGGGGGTGGAATTTGGGGGAGGTTTGGGAAGGGGGAGGAAGGGGGAATTGAAAGGGGAGGGGGATCTGATGGGGATCAGTGCAGGAAGGTGAAAGGTTTGGGGTTTGGGGATGGAGGAATGAAGAGTGGGAGGGGAGGAAACACAGGAATGGGGGTCCTGGGGGTGAAAAGCTGTTTTGGGGGGTGGGATGGAATGGGGGGCAGCTTTGAGAGGGGGAGGAAGGGGGGAATTGAGAGGGGAGGGGGATCTGATGGGGTTCAGTGCAGGAAGGTGAAAGGTTTGGGGTTTAGGGATGGAGGAAAGGCAGGAAGACAAAATGGGGGTCCTGGGGGTCAAAAGCTGTTTTGGGGGGTGGGATGGAATGGGGGGCAGCTTTGTGAGGGGGAATTGAAAGGGAAGGGGGAAAGGAGGAGGGAAAAGGAGGCTGAATGGCGACTGGTTGGTGTCTTTGGGTCAGGCTGGTGACAGGAGGAGGAAGGGAAACGGCCTCAAGGTGCAGCAGGGGGGGTTGAGTTTGAGTTGGAGAGGAGGAGGAAAATCGTTGCAGGAAGGATTTGTGGGGCTGCATGGGGGGGTGGTGGAGGCTCAGCAGGCCTGGATGCGTTTAAAAGGAGGCGGGTGGGGGGCTGAGGGTGTTGTAAGGGTGGTTTGCTCAGCTCCTGCTTGGGGTCCATTGACTTTTAAGGTGTTTTCCAAGCCAAGGGAGTGATTTTAGGATTACAGGACGGGGTCGTGAGCCTAAAAAGGGGGCGATGGGGCTCCACACCAAACGTTTGAGCTCCGGATGGCGAGCTTGGATCCGTTTGAACTCCCCAATCTTGCCCTCGTCCACGTCCTCCTTCAGCTCCCAGGTGCTGTCCTCGTAAGGCAGCGAGCACCACTTCACCAGGTAATAAACCACGGGCTGCACGAGGGAAAGGAGGGGATGTTAGGGGTCAGGGGACGGCGTTTATGGGGTCAAAACAGTCCCCGGTGCCTCCCTGCATCACCTCCCCGTTGTCCTTATCGACGCTGTGCGACTCGTCCAGGATCCGATCCACTTCGACGTAATCGGGGTTGAAAGGCTCCTCGTCCTTGGTTGAACAAGAAGAAAAGGATGAGGATCCCAATGGGGTCCTTTTTAAGGCCCCTCTTGACCCCGAAAAATGAAGGCTTGAGGTGTTGGACCTCGTGGAAGAAGTGCCTCATCTGCGTCATTTTGGTCTTGAAGCGTTTGAGCTTCTGGTGGATCCCTCTTGTCTTTCTCCAGCTGGTCGATGGTGGCCCATTCGCAGTGCAGGTAGGAGCTGAAGGGGAGGGAAAGAGGGGATCCTAAAGGGATCTGGGGGATCCTAAAGGGG
>NW_027639002.1:30089-55912 GCF_951394365.1 Tetrao urogallus
TGGGGAACCCCAAATCCCAATGGAGAACCCCACAACCCAATGGGGAACCCCACAACCCAATGAGGAGCCCCACATCCCAATACTGAACCCTACATCCCAATGGGGAACCCCATCTCCCACCGCCTCTCAACCCCCCTTGGCCACCCCGAACCCCCCTTCCCACCGCCCCAAACCCACCCTATAGGGGCCCACGACCCCAAATCCTACCGTCGCCCGGCGCCGGCGGCAGTCGGCAGACCTGTCGGCACATGGCCACGAAGCCGTGGAAGAATTTGGCCAAACTCTCGTCCGTCTTCCTCTCCAACCTGGCCAAGGTTCGGAATCGACCCCAACGGAAACGTCGCGTCTCGGGTTCAAATTCCACCCCGTACGTGGAAACCACGCGGTAGAAGTCGGCCTGTTCGCGCCGCGTCCACCTGGAGGATCGTGGGAAGAGGTTGGAAGGGGGGGAAACCCCGAAAGGGTTGTGGGGTGCAGAGGGAGAAATGGGGCTTGGTGCGGAGCTGGAAGCACACAGGTGCTGCTACAGCGATCCAGAAGTCAACAGCGACCCCAAAATTCAACGCGTGGGGGCCTACCGACCCCAAAACCCAACATGTAGGGGCCTACCGACTCCAAAACCCAACATCTATAGTCAGTCCTACTGACCCCAAAACCCAACATGTAGGGCCTACCGACCCCAAAACCCAACATCTATAGTCCTACTGACCCCAAAACCCAACATGTAGGGGCCTACCGACTCCAAAACCCAACATCTATAGTCCTACTGACCCCAAAACCCAACATGTAGGGGCCTACCGACTCCAAAACCCAACATCTATAGTCCTACTGACCCCAAAACCCAACACATAAGGTCCTACCGACCCCAAAACCCAACATCTATGGTCCTACCAATCCCAAACCCCAATCTAAATGATCCTACGACCCCAAAACCCAACACCTATGGTCCTACCAACCCCAAACCCCAAACTAAATGATCCTACCGACCCCAAAACCCAACACCTATGGTCCTACCAACCCCAAAACCCAACACATAAGGGCCTACTGACCCCAAAACCCAACACCTATGGTCCTATCAACCCCAAAACCCAATGCATGGGGCCTACTGACCCCAAAACCCAACGCGTGGGGGCCTACCGACCCCAAAACCCAACCCAAATGGCCCTACTGACCCCAAACCCCAATCTAAATGGTCATAGGAACACCAAAACCAACACTTGGGGGCCTACCGACCCCAAAACCCAAAATGTAGGGGCCTACCGACCCCAAAAACCCAACATGTAGGGTCCTACAAATCCCAAAACCCACCTAAATGATCCTACCGACCCCAAAACCCAAACGAAATGGTCCGACTGACCCCAAAACCCAACGCATAAGGTCCTACAAATCCCAAGAGCCAACATGTAGGGTCCTACCAACCCCAAAATCCAACCTAAATGGTACTACCGACCCCAAAACCCAACATCTATAGTCCTACCGACCCCAAAACCCAACGCATGGGGGCCTACTGACCCCAAAACCCAACACATGGGGGCCTACAGACCCCAAAACCCAACATCTATGGTCCTATCAGCCCCAAAACCCAACACCTATGGTCCTATCAGCCCCAAAACCCAACACCTATGGTCCTATCAACCCCAAAACCCAATGCATGGGGTCCTACCGACCCCAAAACCCAACACATGGGGGCCTACCAACCCCAAAACCCAGTATCTATGGACCTACCAACCCCAAAACCCAACACATGCGGGCCTACTGACCCCAAAACCCAACACCTATGGTCCTACTGTCCCCAAAACCCAACATCTACGGTCCCCACTAACCCCAAAACCCAACCTAAATGGTCCTACTAACCCCAAAACCCAACGCGTGGGGGCCTACCGACCCCAAAACCCAACGTATGGGGTCCTACCTACCCCAAAACCCAACATCTATGGTCCTACCAACCCCAAAACCCAACACCTATGGTCCTACCAACCCCAAAACCCAATGCATAAGGTCCTACCAACCCCAAAACCCAACACATGGGGGCCTACCGACCCCAAAACCCAACATCTATGATCCTACCAACCCCAAACCCCAATCCAAATGATCCTACCGACCCCAAAACCCAACACCTAAGGTCCTACCAACCCCAAAACCCCACACATAAGGGCCTACTGACCCCAAAACCCAACACCTATGGTCCTATCAACCCCAAAACCCAATGCATGGGGGCCTACTGACCCCAAAACCCAACCAATATTGTCCTACCAACCCCAAAACCCAACGTATAAGGTCCTACTGACCCCAAAACACAACCTATGGGGTCCTACCTACCCCAAAACCCAACATCTATGGTCCGACCAACCCCTAATCCCAACACATATTGTCCTACCAACCCCAAATCCCAACCTAAATGGTCCTACCAACCCCAAACCCCAACCTAAATGGTCCTACCAACACCAAACCCCAATGCATGGGGTCCTACCAACCCCCTACCCTAACCCTAACCCTAACCCTAAACCCCAACCTAAATGGTCCTACCAACCCCAAAACCCAACACAAATGGTTCTACCGACCCCAAAACCCAACGCATGGGGTCCTACTGACCCCAAAACCCAACATAAATGGTCCTACCGACCCCAAAACCCAACATCTACGGTCCTATCAACCCCAAAACCCAACACCTATGGTCCTACCAACCCCAAAACCCATTATGTATGGACCTACCAACCCCAAAACCCAACACATGGGGGCCTACTGACCCCAAAACCCAACACCTATGGTCCTACTGTCCCCAAAAACCCAACATCTATGGTCCCACCAACCCCAAAACCCAACATCTATGGTCCCACCAACCCCAAAACGCAACCCAAATGGTTCTACCGACCCCAAAACCCAACGCATGGGGTCCTACCGACCCCAAAACCCAACACCTATGGTCCTACTGTCCCCAAAACCCAACATCTATGGTCCCACTAACCCCAAAACCCAACACGTGGGGGCCTACCGACCCCAAAACCCAACGTATGGGGTCCTACCTACCCCAAAACCCAACATCTATGGTCCTACCAACCACAAAACCCAACAGATATTGTCCTACCAACCCCAAACCCCAACCTAAATGGTCCTACCAACCCCAAAACCCAACACCTATGGTCCTATCGACCCCAAAACCCAATGCATAAGGTCCTACCAACCCCAAAACCCAACATCTACGGACCTACCAACCCCAAAACCCAACACTTATGGTCCCACCAACCCCAAAACCCAACCCAAATGGTTCTACCGACCCCAAAACCCAACATCTACGGTCCTATCAACCCCAAAACCCAACACCTATGGTCCTATCAACCCCAAAACCCAGTATCTATGGACCTACCAATCCAAAACCCAACACATGGGGGCCCACCAACCCAAAAGCCAGTATCTATGGACCTACCAACCCCAAAACCCAACACATGGGGGCCTACTGACCCCAAAACCCAACATCTACGGTCCTACCGACCCCAAAACCCAACATCTACGGTCCTATCAACCCCAAAACCCAACGTATGGGGTCCTACCTACCCCAAAACCCAACATCTATGGTCCTACCAACCACAAAACCCAACACATATTGTCCTACCAACCCCAAACCCCAACCTAAATGGTCCTACCAACCCCAAAACCCAACACCTAGGGTCCTACCGACCCCAAAACCCAACATCTATGGTCCTACTAACCCCAAAACCCAACGTGTGGGGGCCTACCGACCCCAAAACCCAACGTATGGGGTCCTACCTACCCCAAAACCCAACATCTATGTTCCGACCAACCCTAAACCCAACACATATTGTCCCACCAACCCCAAAACCCAACCCAAATGGTCCTACCAACCCCAAAACCCAACATCTACGGTCCTATCAACCCCAAAACCCAACACATCAGGTCCTACCACCCCAAAACCCAACGTCTATGGACCTACCGACCCCAAAACCCAAAATAAATGATCCTATCAACCCCAAAACCCAACACCTAAGGTCCTACCGACCCCAAAACCCAACACATCAGGTCCTACAAATCCTAAAACCCAACATCTATGGTCCTACCGACACCAAAACCCAAAATAAATGATCCTATCAACCACAAATCCCAATGCATGGGGGCCTACCGACCCCAAAACCCAACACATGGGGGCCTACTGACCCCAAAACCCAACACATAAGGTCCTACCGACCCCAAAACCCAACATCTATGGTCCTATCAGCCCCAAAACCCAACACCTATGGTCCTATCAACCCCAAAACCCAATGCATGGGGTCCTACCGACCCCAAAACCCAACATCTATGGTTCTACCGACCCCAAAACCCAACACATGGGGTCCTACTGACCCCAAAACCCAACATAAATGGTCCTACCCAACATCTATGGTCCTACCAACCCCAAACCCCAATCTAAATGATCCTACCGACCCCAAAACCCAACACCTATGGTCCTACCAACCCCAAAACCCAACATCTATGGTCCCACCAACCCCAAAACCCAATGCATGGGGGCCTACTGACCCCAAAACCCAACATCTATGGTCCCACCAACCCCAAAACCCAACACCTATGGTCCTACCGACCCCAAAACCCAACATCTACGGTCCTATCAACCCCAAAACCCAACGTGTGGGGGCCTACCGACCCCAAAACCCAACGTATGGGGTCCTACCTACCCCAAAACCCAACATCTATGGTCCTACCGACCCCAAAACCCAACACATATTGTCCTACCAACCCCAAAACCCAACACCTATGGTCCTACCAACCCCAAACCCCAACCTAAATGATCATACCAACGCCAAAACCCACACCTATGGTCCCACCAACCCCAAAACCCAACACCTATGGTTCCCCCAACCCTAAAACCCAACACCTATGTTCCTACCAACCCCAAAACCCAACATCTACGGTCCTATCAACCCAAAACCCAACACATGGGGGCCTACCGACCCCAAAACCCAACATCTATGTTCCTACCAACCCCAAAACCCAACCCAGCACCTCCCAGACCCCCACAAACCCCCCTTTAGGACCTCCCGACGCCCCCCGAAACCCCTCGAGCTCAACCCCCAAAACCCCCCATCATCATCACCTCTGCTGCTTCTGCCTCCTGGCCATCTCCTTCAGCTTGCAGGCCGCCTCGCACCTCCGCCGCCTCCTCTCCCCCCGCGCGGCCGCCTCGACCCGCAAGCGTTGCCGGTGACACGAGCGCTGGCACGCGGCCACCAAACGGCGTAAGCGGGCCGTCAGCACCGAGCTGGCCGGCCACGTCACCAACTGGCCTGGAGGACCTGAAAAAGGGGGGGGATATGGGGTCATCTCCATCCCTTTGGGATCATCTCTATCCCAATGGGGTCACCTCCATCCCATTGGGGTCATTTCCATCCCATTGGGGTCATCGAAATCCCATTGGGGTCATCTTCATCCCAATAGGATCATCTCCATCCCATTGGGGTCACCTCCAACCCATTGGGGCCGCCTCCAACCTAATGGGGTCATCACCATCCATTGGGATCACCTCCATCCCATTGGGGTCACCCCCATCCCATTGGGGTCATCTCCATCCCATTGGGGTCACCCCCATCCCTTTGGGGTCACCCCCATCAACTTGGGGTCATCGCCATCCCAATAGGACCATCTCCATCCCATTGGGGTCACCTCCATCCCATTGGGGTCATTTCCATCCCATTGGGGTCACCCCCATCCCGTTGGGATCATCTCCATCCCATTGGGGACACCTCCATCCCATTGGGGTCACCTCCATCCCATTGGGGTCATCACCATCACAATAGGATCATCTCCATCCCATTGGGGTCACCTCCATCCCATTGGGGTCATCCTGATCCCAATAGGACCATCTCCATCCCATTGGGGTCATCTCCATCCCTTTGGGGTCACCCCCATCCCTTTGGGGTCACCCCCATCAACTTGGGGTCATCTCCATCCCATTGGGGCCACCTCCAACCTAATGGGGTCACCACCATCCCATAGGGGTCACTTCCATCCCATTGGGGTCATCGCCATCCCAATAGGACCATCACCATCCCACTGGGGTCATCTCCATCCCTTTTGGGGTCATCTTCATCCCAATAAGGTCACCTCCATCCCATTGGGGTCACTTCCATCCCAATAGGACCATCTCCATCCCATTGGGGTCATCTTCATCCCATTGGGATCACCTCCATCCCATTGGGGTCACCCCCATCCCATTGGGGTCATCTCCATCCCATTGGGGTCATCTCCATCCCTTTGGGGTCACCCCCATCCCATTGGGATCACCTCCATCCCATTGGGGTCACCCCCATCCCTTTGGGGTCACCCCCATCAACTTGGGGTCATCGCCATCCCAATAGGACCATCTCCATCCCATTGGGGTCACCTCCATCCCAATGGGGTCACCCCCATCCCATTGGGATCATTTTCATCCCATTGGGGACACCTCCATCCCATTGGGGTCATTTCCATCCCTTTGGGATCATCTCCATCCCATTGGGGTCATCGAAATCCCATTTGGGTCACCTCCATCCCATTGGGGTCATCCTGATCCCATTGGGATCACCTCCATCCCATTGGGGTCACCCACATCCCATTGGGGTCATCTTCATCCCAGTAGGATCATCGCCATCCCATTGGGGTCACCCCCATCCCATTGGGGCCGCCTCCAACCTAATGGGGTCATCACCATCCCAATAGGACCATCTCCATCCCATTGGGGTCATCTCCATCCCTTTGGGGTCACCCCCATCCCTTTGGGGTCACCCCCATCAACTTGGGGTCATCTCCATCCCATTGGGGCCACCTCCAACCTAATGGGGTCACCACCATCCCATAGGGGTCACTTCCATCCCATTGGGGTCATCGCCATCCCAATAGGACCATCACCATCCCACTGGGGTCATCTCCATCCCTTTTGGGGTCATCTTCATCCCAATAAGGTCACCTCCATCCCATTGGGGTCACTGCCATCCCAATAGGACCATCTCCATCCCATTGGGGTCATCTCCATCCCTTTGGGGTCACCCCCATCCCATTGGGATCACCTCCATCCCATTGGGGTCACCCCCATCCCTTTGGGGTCACCCCCATCAACTTGGGGTCATCGCCATCCCAATAGGACCATCTCCATCCCAATGGGGTCACCCCCATCCCATTGGGATCATTTTCATCCCATTGGGGACACCTCCATCCCATTGGGGTCATTTCCATCCCTTTGGGATCATCTCCATCCCATTGGGGTCATCGAAATCCCATTTGGGTCACCTCCATCCCATTGGGGTCATCCTGATCCCATTGGGATCACCTCCATCCCATTGGGGTCACCCACATCCCATTGGGGTCATCTTCATCCCAGTAGGATCATCGCCATCCCATTGGGGTCACCCCCATCCCATTGGGGCCGCCTCCAACCTAATGGGGTCATCACCATCCCAATAGGACCATCTCCATCCCATTGGGGTCATCTCCATCCCTTTGGGGTCACCCCCATCCCTTTGGGGTCACCCCCATCAACTTGGGGTCATCTCCATCCCATTGGGGCCACCTCCAACCTAATGGGGTCACCACCATCCCATAGGGGTCACTTCCATCCCATTGGGGTCATCGCCATCCCAATAGGACCATCACCATCCCACTGGGGTCATCTCCATCCCTTTTGGGGTCATCTTCATCCCAATAAGGTCACCTCCATCCCATTGGGGTCACTGCCATCCCAATAGGACCATCTCCATCCCATTGGGGTCATCTCCATCCCTTTGGGGTCACCCCCATCCCATTGGGATCACCTCCATCCCATTGGGGTCACCCCCATCCCTTTGGGGTCACCCCCATCAACTTGGGGTCATCGCCATCCCAATAGGACCATCTCCATCCCAATGGGGTCACCCCCATCCCATTGGGATCATTTTCATCCCATTGGGGACACCTCCATCCCATTGGGGTCATTTCCATCCCTTTGGGATCATCTCCATCCCATTGGGGTCATCGAAATCCCATTTGGGTCACCTCCATCCCATTGGGGTCATCCTGATCCCATTGGGATCACCTCCATCCCATTGGGGTCACCCACATCCCATTGGGGTCATCTTCATCCCAGTAGGATCATCGCCATCCCATTGGGGTCACCCCCATCCCATTGGGGCCGCCTCCAACCTAATGGGGTCATCACCATCCCAATAGGACCATCTCCATCCCATTGGGGTCATCTCCATCCCTTTGGGGTCACCCCCATCCCTTTGGGGTCACCCCCATCAACTTGGGGTCATCTCCATCCCATTGGGGCCACCTCCAACCTAATGGGGTCACCACCATCCCATAGGGGTCACTTCCATCCCATTGGGGTCATCGCCATCCCAATAGGACCATCACCATCCCACTGGGGTCATCTCCATCCCTTTTGGGGTCATCTTCATCCCAATAAGGTCACCTCCATCCCATTGGGGTCACTGCCATCCCAATAGGACCATCTCCATCCCATTGGGGTCATCTTCATCCCATTGGGGTCACCTCCATCCCATTGGGGTCATTTCCATCCCTTTGGGATCATCTCCACCCCATTGGGGTCACCTCCATCCCTTTGGGGTCACCCCCATCAACTTGGGGTCATCTCCATCCCATTGGGGCCACCTCCAACCTAATGGGGTCATTGCCATCCCATTGGGGTCACCCCAATCCCATAGGAATCATTTTCATCCCTTTGGGGTCACCTCCATCCCATTGGGGTCATCCTGATCCCAATAGGACCATCACCATCCCTTTTGGAGTCATCACCATCCCAATAGGATCACCTCCATCCCATTGGGGTCATCTCCATCCCAATAGGATCATCTCCATCCCTTTTGGGGTCATCACCATCCCAATAGGATCATCTCCATCCCATTGGGGTCACCTCCAACCCATTGGGATCATTTTCATCCCAATGGGGTCACCTCCATCCCTTTGGGATCATCTCCATCCCAATAAGATCAGCTCCATCGCATTGGGGTCACCTCCATCCCATTGGGGTCACCTCCATCCCATTGGGGTCATCACCATCACAATAGGATCATCTCCATCCCATTGGGGTCACCTCCATCCCATTGGGGTCATCACCATCACAATAGGATCATCTCCATCCCATTGGGGTCACCTCCATCCCATTGGGGTCACTGCCATCCCTTTGGGGTCACCCCAATCCCATAGGAATCATTTTCATCCCTTTGGGGTCACCTCCATCCCATTGGGGTCATCGCCATCCCAATAGGACCATCTCCATCCCTTTTGGGGTCATCTCCATCCCATAAAGATCACCTCCATCCCATTGGGGCCACTTCCAACCTAATGGGGTCACCTCCATCCCAATAGGATCATCTCCATCCCATTGGGGTCACCCTCACCCCATTGGGGTCACCTCCATCCCTTTTGGGGTCACCACCATCCCATAAAGCTGGAGACCCCAATAGGAACATTTCCATCCCATTGGCGTCAACCCCCACCCTTTTGGGGTCCCCTCCATCCCATTGGGGTCACCTCCACCCCATTGGGGTCACCCTCACCCCATTGGGGTCACCTCCACCCCATTGGGGTCACTTCCCTCCCTTTTGGGGTCACCACCATCCCATAAAGCTGGAAACCCCAATAAGAACATCTTCATCCCATTGGGGTCACCCTCACCCCACTGGGGTCATCTCCATCCCATTGGGGTCACCTCCATCCCTTTTGGGGTCACCTCCACCCCATTGGGGTCCCCTCCATCCCTTTTGGGGTCTCCCCCGATCCCATAAAGCTGCCAACCCCAATTGCAACACCTCCATCCCATTGGGGTCACCTCCACCCCATTGGGGTCACTTCCCTCCCTTTTGGGGTCATCCTCACCCCATTGGGATCCCCTCCACCCCATTGGGGTCACCTCCACCCCATTGGGGTCCCCTCCATCCCTTTTGGGGTCACCACCATCCCATAAAGCTGGAGACCCCAATAAGAACATCTTCATCCCATTGGGGTCCCCTCCACCCCATTGGGGTCACCCTCACCCCATTGGGGTCCCCTCCACCCCATTGGGGTCACCCCCCTCCCTTTTGGGGTCACCTCCACCCCATTGGGGTCCCCTCCATCCCTTTTGGGGTCTCCCCCGATCCCATAAAGCTGCCAACCCCAATTGCAACACCTCCATCCCATTGGGGTCACCTCCACCCCATTGGGGTCACTTCCCTCCCTTTTGGGGTCATCCTCACCCCATTGGGATCCCCTCCGCCCCATTGGGGTCCCCTCCATCCCTTTTGGGGTCACCACCATCCCATAAAGCTGGAAACCCCAATAAGAACATCTTCATCCCATTGGGGTCACCCTCACCCCACTGGGGTCCCCTCCATCCCATTGGGGTCACCTCCATCCCTTTTGGGGTCACCTCCACCCCATTGGGGTCCCCTCCATCCCTTTTGGGGTCTCCCCCGATCCCATAAAGCTGCCAACCCCAATTGCAACACCTCCATCCCATTGGGGTCACCTCCACCCCATTGGGATCCCCTCCATCCCTTTTGGGGTCTCCCCCGATCCCATAAAGCTGCCAACCCCAATTGCAACACCTCCATCCCATTGGGGTCACCTCCACCCCATTGGGGTCACTTCCCTCCCTTTTGGGGTCATCCTCACCCCATTGGGATCCCCTCCACCCCATTGGGGTCACCTCCACCCCATTGGGATCCCCTCCATCCCTTTTGGGGTCACCACCATCCCATAAAGCTGGAGACCCCAATAAGAACATCTTCATCCCATTGGGGTCCCCTCCACCCCATTGGGGTCACCCTCACCCCATTGGGGTCCCCTCCACCCCATTGGGGTCACCCCCCTCCCTTTTGGGGTCACCTCCACCCCATTGGGGTCACCTCCATCCCTTTTGGGGTCCCCTCCACCCCATTGGGATCCCCTCCATCCCTTTTGGGGTCTGCCCCGATCCCATAAAGCTGCCAACCCCAATTGCAACACCTCCATCCCATTGGGGTCACCTCCACCCCATTGGGGTCACTTCCCTCCCTTTTGGGGTCATCCTCACCCCATTGGGATCCCCTCCACCCCATTGGGGTCACCTCCACCCCATTGGGGTCCCCTCCATCCCTTTTGGGGTCACCACCATCCCATAAAGCTGGAGACCCCAATAAGAACATCTTCATCCCATTGGGGTCCCCTCCACCCCATTGGGGTCACCCTCACCCCATTGGGGTCCCCTCCACCCCATTGGGGTCACCCCCCTCCCTTTTGGGGTCACCTCCACCCCATTGGGGTCCCCTCCATCCCTTTTGGGGTCACCACCATCCCATAAAGCTGGAGACCCCAATAAGAACATCTTCATCCCATTGGGGTCCCCTCCACCCCATTGGGGTCACCCTCACCCCATTGGGGTCCCCTCCACCCCATTGGGGTCACCCCCCTCCCTTTTGGGGTCACCTCCACCCCATTGGGGTCACCTCCATCCCTTTTGGGGTCCCCTCCACCCCATTGGGATCCCCTCCATCCCTTTTGGGGTCTCCCCCGATCCCATAAAGCTGCCAACCCCAATTGCAACACCTCCACCCCATTGGGGTCACTTCCCTCCCTTTTGGGGTCACCTCCTCCCCATTGGTGTCCCCTCCACCCCATTGGGGTCACCCCCCCACCCCACAGATGGACCAAGGACCCCAATGTTGCCGCGTCCCCTAAAAACCCCCCTTTCCCACCCCATTACCTTCGTCCCCATCCACCACCGAAATCTCCTCGTCCAGCAGCATCAACGGGTCGCCCTGCGGGGTCAAAAAGGGACACGGGGTGGCGACGAGCTCGTTAACGCCACCTCATTAGCTGTAGGGTCGTTATAGGGTCGCTATAGGGTGGCTATAGGGTCGCTATAGGGTCGCTATAGGGTCAACCCCCCTGCTCACCTCCTCGTCCCCCTCCTTGGCCGCCCCTTGCAGCGGTTTGTATTCGGGGTCTTCGCAGTCCTTGTCGAAATCCACGCTGGGTTTTGGGGACAGAGGGGACCACAGGGTGACGCGGCCGACCCCAAAAAGCTCACGACCCCATAAAGCTGCCCCCTCCCACCCCCCCCCGACCCTAAAAGGTGCCTCAGAAACGTCTTGAGAAAGGTTGAACTCAGCCCGGCCCAACGCCGGTCCGTATTAGCATGGCACGGTCATCAGCGGCACCGACCTCGTTAGGGACGTCGTTAGGGTCGGGGACGTCATTGGGGTCGGGGACGTCATTGGGGTTGGGGACGTCATTGGGGTCGGGGACGTCATTGGGGTTGGGGACATCAATGGGGTTGGGGATGTCATTAGGGTCGAGGACATCAATGGGGTTGGGGACATCGTTAGGGTCAGGGATGTCATTGGGGTCAGGAACATCGTTAGGGTTGGGGACGTCATTGGGGACTCATTGGGGTTGGGGACATCAATGGGGTGGGGGACATCATTGGGGTCAGGGACATCATTGGGGTCGGGGATGTCATTGGGGTCAGGGGACATCAATGGGGTCGGGGGACATCAATGGGGGTGGGGGACATCAATGGGGTCGGGGACATCAATGGGGTTGGGGACATCAATGGGGTTGGGGTCATGGATGGGGTTGGGGACATCAATGGGGTCAGGGACATCATTGGGGTTGGGGATGTCATTAGGGTCGGGGACGTCGTTAGGGTTGGGGACATCGTTAGGGTTGGGGACATCATTAGGGTTGGGGACATCGTTAGGGTCAGGGACATCATTGGGGTTGGGGACATCAATTGGGTTGGGGACATCAATGGGGTCAGGGACATCATTGGGGTTGGGGACATCAATTGGGTTGGGGACATCAATGGGGTTGGGGAAATCAATGGGGTTGGAGTCATGGATGGGGTTGGGGACATCATTGGGGTTGGGGACATCAATGGGGTTGGGGACGTCGTTAGGGTCAGAAACATCGTTAGGGTTGGGGACATCATTGGGGTTGGGGACTCATAGGGGACTCATTGGGGTTGGGGACGTCATTGGGGTCGGGGACATCAATGGGGTTGGGGACGTCATTGGGGTTGGAGACATCGTTAGGGTCGGGGACATCGATGGGGTCGGGGACATCAATGGGGTTGGGGACATCATTGGGGTTGGGGACATCAATGGGGTCAGGGACATCAATGGGGTTGGGGACATCAATGGGGTGGGGGGACGTCATTGGGGTTGGGGACATCATTGGGGTTGGGGACATCAATGGGGTTGGGGACATCAATGGGGTCGGGGATGTCATTGGGGTTGGGGACATCATTGGGGTTGGGGACATCAATGGGGTTGGGGACATCAATGGGGTTGGGGTCATGGATGGGGTTGGGGACATCAATGGGGTCAGGGACATCATTGGGGTTGGGGATGTCATTAGGGTCGGGGACGTCGTTAGGGTTGGGGACATCGTTAGGGTTGGGGACATCGTTAGGGTCAGGGACATCATTGGGGTTGGGGACATCAATTGGGTTGGGGACATCAATGGGGTCAGGGACATCATTGGGGTTGGGGACATCAATTGGGTTGGGGACATCAATGGGGTTGGGGAAATCAATGGGGTTGGAGTCATGGATGGGGTTGGGGACATCATTGGGGTTGGGGACATCAATGGGGTCAGGGACATCAATGGGGTTGGGGACATCAATGGGGTTGGGGACATCAATGGGGTCGGGGATGTCATTGGGGTTGGGGACATCATTGGGGTTGGGGACATCAATGGGGTTGGGGACGTCATTGGGGTTGGGGACATCAATGGGGTCGGGGACATCAATGGGGTTGGGGACATCAATGGGGTCAAAGACTCGTAGGGGACTCATTGGGGTTGGGGACATCATTGGGGTTGGGGACATCATTGGGGTTGGGGACATCAATGGGGTTGGGGACATCATTGGGGTCGGGGACATCAATGGGGTCAAAGACTCGTAGGGGACTCATTGGGGTCGGGGACATCAATGGGGTTGGGGACGTCATTGGGGTTGGGGACATCAATGGGGTCGAGGACATCGTTGGGGTTGGAGACATCGTTGGGGTTGGGGACATCAATGGGGTCGGGGACATCAATGGGGTCGGGGACGTCAATGGGGTTGGGGACGTCGTTAGGGTCAGGGACATCAATGGGGTGGGGGTCATCAATGGGGTCAGGGACTCGTAGGGGACTCATTGGGGTCGGGGACATCAATGGGGTTGGGGACGTCGTTAGGGTCAGGGACGTCATTGGGGTTGGGGGACATCAATGGGGTGGGGGGACGTCATTGGGGTCAGGAACATCGTTAGGGTTGGGGACATCATTGGGGTCGGGGACGTCATTGGGGTCGGGGACATCAATGGGGTTGGGGACATCAATGGGGTTGGGGACATCAATGGGGTTGGGGTCATGGATGGGGTTGGGGACATCAATGGGGTTGGGGACGTCGTTAGGGTCGAGGACATCATTGGGGTCAGGGACATTGTTAGGGTTGGGGACATCATTGGGGTTGGGGACGTCATTGGGGACTCATTAGGGTTGGGGACATCAATGGGGTCGGGGACATCATTGGGGTTGGAGACATCGTTAGGGTCGGGGACATCGTTGGGGTTGGGGTCATCAATGGGGTTGGGGACATCAATGGGGTTGGGGACATCAATGGGGTTGGGGTCATGGATGGGGTTGGGGTCATGGATGGGGTTGGGGACATCATTGGGGTCGGGGACATCAATGGGGTTGGGGACGTCGTTAGGGTCAGAAACATCGTTAGGGTTGGGGACATCATTGGGGTTGGGGACTCATAGGGGACTCATTGGGGTTGGGGACGTCATTGGGGTCGGGGACATCAATGGGGTTGGGGACGTCATTGGGGTTGGAGACATCGTTAGGGTCGGGGACATCGATGGGGTCGGGGACATCAATGGGGTTGGGGACATCATTGGGGTTGGGGACATCAATGGGGTCAGGGACATCAATGGGGTTGGGGACATCAATGGGGTGGGGGGACGTCATTGGGGTTGGGGACATCATTGGGGTTGGGGACATCAATGGGGTTGGGGACATCAATGGGGTCGGGGATGTCATTGGGGTTGGGGACATCATTGGGGTTGGGGACATCAATGGGGTTGGGGACGTCATTGGGGTTGGGGACATCAATGGGGTCGGGGACATCAATGGGGTTGGGGACATCAATGGGGTCAAAGACTCGTAGGGGACTCATTGGGGTTGGGGACATCATTGGGGTTGGGGACATCATTGGGGTTGGGGACATCAATGGGGTTGGGGACATCATTGGGGTCGGGGACATCAATGGGGTTGGGGACATCATTGGGGTTGGGGACATCAATGGGGTCAAAGACTCGTAGGGGACTCATTGGGGTCGGGGACATCAATGGGGTTGGGGACGTCATTGGGGTTGGGGACATCAATGGGGTCGAGGACATCGTTGGGGTTGGAGACATCGTTGGGGTTGGGGACATCAATGGGGTCGGGGACATCAATGGGGTCGGGGACATCAATGGGGTCGGGGACGTCAATGGGGTTGGGGACGTCGTTAGGGTCAGGGACATCAATGGGGTGGGGGTCATCAATGGGGTCAGGGACTCGTAGGGGACTCATTGGGGTCGGGGACATCAATGGGGTTGGGGACGTCGTTAGGGTCAGGGACGTCATTGGGGTTGGGGGACATCAATGGGGTGGGGGGACGTCATTGGGGTTGGAGACATCAATGGGGTGGGGGACATCAATGGGGTTGGGGACATCATTGGGGTTGGGGACATCAATGGAGTTGGGGACATCAATGGGGTTGGGGACGTCATTGGGGTTGGGGACATCAATGGAGTTGGGGACATCAATGGGGTTGGGGTCATGGATGGGGTTGGGGACATCATTGGGGTCGGGGACATCAATGGGGTTGGGGACATCATTGGGGTCGGGGACATGGATGGGGTTGGGGGACATCAATGGGGTGGGGGGACGTCATTGGGGTTGGGGTCATGGATGGGGTTGGGGACATCAATGGGGTCGGGGACATCAATGGGGTTGGGGACATCAATGGGGTTGGGGACATCAATGGGGTTGGGGACATCAATGGGGTTGGGGACATCATTGGGGTTGGGGACATCAATGGGGTTGGGGACATCAATGGGGTTGGGGACATCATTGGGGTTGGGGACATCAATGGGGTTGGGGACATCATTGGGGTTGGGGACATCAATGGGGTCAAAGACTCGTAGGGGACTCATTGGGGTTGGGGACGTCAATGGGGTTGGGGACATCATTGGGGTTGGGAACATCGTTGGGGTCGGGGACATCAATGGGGTCGGGGACTTGTAGGGGACTCATTGGGGTTGGGGACATCATTGGGGTTGGGGACGTCAATGGGGTCGAGGACATCAATGGGGTTGGGGACGTCGTTAGGGTCAGGGACGTCATTGGGGTTGGGGGACATCAATGGGGTGGGGGGACGTCATTGGGGTCAGGAACATCGTTAGGGTTGGGGACATCAATGGGGTCGGGGACGTCATTGGGGTTGGGGACATCAATGGGGTTGGGGACATCAATGGGGTCGGGGACATCAATGGGGTTGGGGTCATGGATGGGGTTGGGGACATCAATGGGGTTGGGGATGTCATTAGGGTCGAGGACATCAATGGGGTTGGGGACATCGTTAGGGTCAGGGATGTCATTGGGGTCAGGAACATCGTTAGGGTTGGGGACGTCATTGGGGACTCATTGGGGTTGGGGACATCAATGGGGTGGGGGACATCATTGGGGTCAGGGACATGATTGGGGTCGGGGATGTCATTGGGGTCAGGGGACATCAATGGGGTCGGGGGACATCAATGGGGGTGGGGGACATCAATGGGGTCGGGGACATCAATGGGGTCGGGGACATCAATGGGGTTGGGGTCATGGATGGGGTTGGGGACATCAATGGGGTCAGGGACATCATTGGGGTTGGGGATGTCATTAGGGTCGGGGACGTCGTTAGGGTTGGGGACATCGTTAGGGTTGGGGACATCATTAGGGTTGGGGACATCGTTAGGGTCAGGGACATCATTGGGGTTGGGGACATCAATGGGGTTGGGGACATCAATGGGGTCAGGGACATCATTGGGGTTGGGGACATCAATTGGGTTGGGGACATCAATGGGGTTGGGGAAATCAATGGGGTTGGAGTCATGGATGGGGTTGGGGACATCATTGGGGTTGGGGACATCAATGGGGTTGGGGACGTCGTTAGGGTCAGAAACATCGTTAGGGTTGGGGACATCATTGGGGTTGGGGACTCATAGGGGACTCATTGGGGTTGGGGACGTCATTGGGGTCGGGGACATCAATGGGGTTGGGGACGTCATTGGGGTTGGAGACATCGTTAGGGTCGGGGACATCGATGGGGTCGGGGACATCAATGGGGTTGGGGACATCAATGGGGTTGGGGACATCAATGGGGTGGGGGGACGTCATTGGGGTTGGGGACATCATTGGGGTTGGGGACATCAATGGGGTTGGGGACATCAATGGGGTCGGGGATGTCATTGGGGTTGGGGACATCATTGGGGTTGGGGACATCAATGGGGTTGGGGACGTCATTGGGGTTGGGGACATCATTGGGGTTGGGGACATCAATGGGGTTGGGGACATCAATGGGGTCGGGGATGTCATTGGGGTTGGGGACATCATTGGGGTTGGGGACATCAATGGGGTGGGGGGACGTCATTGGGGTCGGGGACATCAATGGGGTTGGGGACATCAATGGGGTTGGGGTCATGGATGGGGTTGGGGACATCAATGGGGTTGGGGACGTCGTTAGGGTCGAGGACATCATTGGGGTCAGGGACATTGTTAGGGTTGGGGACATCATTGGGGTTGGGGACGTCATTGGGGACTCATTGGGGTTGGGGATATCAATGGGGTGGGGGACATCATTGGGGTCAGGGACATCAATGGGGATGGGGACGTCAATGGGGTCGGGGACATCGTTGGGGTTGGGGTCATCAATGGGGTCGGGGACATCATTGGGGTTGGGGACATCAATGGGGTTGGGGACATCAATGGGGTTGGGGTCATGGATGGGGTCGGGGACATCAATGGGGTTGGGGACGTCGTTAGGGTCGAGGACATCATTGGGGCCAGGGACATCGTTAGGGTTGGGGACATCATTGGGGTTGGGGACGTCAATGGGGACTCATTAGGGTCGGGGACATCAATGGGGTCGGGGACATCATTGGGGTTGGGGTCAAGGATGGGGTTGGGGACATCAATGGGGTGGGGGACATTGATGCGGACTTGGAGTCACAGTTATAGGATCAGGGTCCCATCTATGGGGTTTGGGTTCACAGTTATGGGATCAGGGTCCCAGTGATGGGGTTTCGGGTCCCATCTATGGTTTGGGGTCCCACTTATGGGGTCAGGGTCCCATTTATGGGGTCAGGGTCCCATCTATGGGGTTTGGGTTCACAGTTATAGGATCAGGCTCCCACTTATGGGGTTTGGGGTCCCATCTATGGGGTCAGGGTCCCATTTATAGGATCAGGGTCCCATCTATGGGGTTTGGGGTCCCATCTATGGGGTTTGGGTTCACAGTTATAGGATCAGGCTCCCACTTATGGGGTCAGGGTCCCAGTGATGGGGTTTGGGGTCCCATCTATGGGGTTTGGGGTCCCACTTATGGGGTCAGGGTCCCATTTATGGGGTCAGGGTCCCATTTAAAGGATCAGGGCCCCATTTATAGGATCAGGGTCCCAGTGATGGGGTTTGGGATCCCATTTATAGGATCAGGGTCCCATCTATGGGGTTTGGGGTCCCATCTATGGTTTGGGGTCCCAGTTATAGGATCATGGTCCCACTTATGGGGTTTGGGGTCCCACTTATAGGGTCAGGGTCCCATCTATGGGGCCAGGGTCCCACTTATGGGGTTTGGGGTCCCATCTATGGGGTCAGGGTCCCATTTATAGGATCAGGGTCCCACTTATGGGGTTTGGGGTCCCATCTATGGTTTGGGGTCACAGTTATAGGATCAGGTTCCCATCTATGGGGTTTGGGGTCCCATCTATGGGGTTTGGGGTCCCATCTATGGTTTGGGGTCCCGTTTATAGGATCAGGTTCCCATCTATGGGGTTTGGGGTCCCATCTATGGGGTTTGGGATCCCACTTATGGGGTTTGGGGTCCCATCTATGGTTTGGGGTCACAGTTATAGGATCAGGTTCCAATCTATGGGGTTTGGGGTCCCATCTATGGTTTGGGATCACAGTTATAGGATCAGGCTCCCATCTATGGGGTTTGGGGTCCCACTTATGGGGCCAGGGTCCCACTTATGGGGTTTGGGGTCCCATCTATGGTTTGGGGTCACAGTTATGGGATCAGCGTCCCATCTATGGGGTTTGGGGTCCCACTTATGGGGTCAGGGTCCCATTTGTAGCATCAGGGTCCCACTTATGGGGTTTGGGGTCCCACTTATGGGGTTTGGGGTCCCATTTCTGGTTTGGGGTCCCACTTATGGGGTCAGGGTCCCACTTATGGGGTTTGGGGTCCCATCTATGGTTTGGGATCCCGTTTATAGGATCAGGTTCCCATCTATGGGGTTTGGGGTCCCATCTATGGTTTGGGATCCCACTTATGGGGTCAGGGTCCCATTTATAGGATCAGGGTCCCAGTGATGGGGTTTGGGGTCCCATTTATAGGATCAGGCTCCCACTTATGGGCTTTGGAGTCCCATCTATGGGGTCAGGGTCCCATTTATGGGGTCAGGGTCCCATCTATGGGGTTTGGGGTCCCATTTATGGGGTTTGGGGTCCCATCTATGGTTTGGGGTCCCACTTATGGGGCCAGGGTCCCATTTATGGGGTTCGGGGTCCCATCTATGGTTTGGGATCCCAGTTATGGGGTCAGGGTCCCATTTGTAGCATCAGGGTCCCATCTATGGGGTTTGGTTTCCCATCTATGGGGTTTGGGGTCCCATCTACGGTTTGGGGTCCCATTTATAGGATCAGGGTCCCACTTATGGGGTTTGGGGTCCCATCTATGGTTTGGGGTCACAGTTATAGGATCAGGGTCCCACTTATGGGGTTTGGGGTCCCATTTATAGGATCAGGGTCCCATCTATGGGGTTTGGGGTCCCATCTATGGTTTGGGGTCACAGTTATAGGATCAGGTTCCCATCTATGGGGTCAGGGTCCCGTTTATAGGATCACGGTCCCACTTATGGGGTTTGGGGTCCCACTTATAGGGTCAGGGTCCCATCTATGGGGCCAGGGTCCCACTTATGGGGTTTGGGGTCCCATCTATGGGGTTTGGGATCCCACTTATGGGGTCAGGGTCCCACTTATGGGGTTTGGGGTCCCATTTATAGGATCAGGGTCCCATCTATGGGGTTTGGGGTCCCATCTATGGTTTGGGGTCACAGTTATAGGATCAGGTTCCCATCTATGGGGTCAGGGTCCCATTTATAGGATCAGGGTCCCACTTATGGGGTTTGGGGTCCCATCTATGGGGTCAGGGTCCCATTTATAGGATCAGGGTCCCACTTATGGGGTTTGGGGTCCCATCTATGGGGTTTGGGATCCCACTTATGGGGTCAGGGTCCCATTTATGGGGTCAGGGTCCCATTTATAGGATCACGGTCCCACTTATGGGGTCAGGGTCCCATTTATGGGGTTTGGGGTCCCATCTATGGTTTGGGATCCCACTTATGGGGTTTGGGGTCCCATCTATGATTTGGGGTCACAGTTATAGGATCAGGGTCCCACTTATGGGGTCAGGATCCCATTTATAGCATCAGGGTCCCATTTATAGGGTCAGGGTCCCACTTATGGGGTTTGGGGTCCCATCTAAGGTTTGGGATCCTACTTATGGGGTCAGGGTCCCATTTATAGCATCAGGGTCCCACTTATGGGGTCAGGGTCCCACTTATGGAGTTTGGGGTCCCATCTATGGGGTTTGGGATCCCACTTATAGGGTCAGGGTCCCATCTATGGGGTTTGGGGTCCCATTTATAGGATCACGGTCCCACTTATGGGGTCAGGGTCCCATTTATGGGGTTTGGGGTCTGATCTATGGTTTGGGGTCCCATTTATGGGGTCAGGGTCCCATCTATGGTTTGGGGTCACAGTTATAGGATCAGGGTCCCACTTATGGGGTCAGGGTCCCATTTATAGGATCAGGGTCCCATCTATGGGGTCAGGATCCCACTTATGGGGTTTGGGGTCCCATCTATGGGGTCAGGGTCCCATTTATGGGGTTTGGGGTCCCATCTATGGTTTGGGATCCCACTTATGGGGTCAGGGTCCCATTTATAGCATCAGGGTCCCACTTATGGGGCCAGGGTCCCACTTATGGGGTTTGGGGTCCCACTTATGGGGTCAGGGTCCCATCTATGGTTTGGGGTCCCACTTATGGGGTCAGGGTCCCATCTATGGTTTGGGGTCACAGTTATAGGATCAGGTTCCCATCTATGGGGTCAGGGTCCCGTTTATAGGATCACGGTCCCACTTATGGGGTTTGGGGTCCCACTTATAGGGTCAGGGTCCCATCTATGGGGCCAGGGTCCCACTTATGGGGTTTGGGGTCCCATCTATGGGGTCAGGGTCCCACTTATGGGGTCAGGGTCCCACTTATGGGGTTTGGGGTCCCATCTATGGTTTGGGGTCACAGTTATAGGATCAGGTTCCCATCTATGGGGTTTGGGGTCCCATCTATGGTTTGGGGTCACAGTTATGGGATCAGCGTCCCATCTATGGGGTTTGAGGTCCCACTTATGGGGTCAGGGTCCCATTTATAGGATCAGGGTCCCACTTATGGGGCCAGGGTCCCACTTATGGGGTTTGGGGTCCCATCTATGGTTTGGGGTCACAGTTATGGGGTCAGGGTCCCACTTATGGGGTTTGGGGTCCCATTTATAGGATCAGGGTCCCATCTATGGGGTTTGGGGTCCCATCTATGGTTTGGGGTCACAGTTATAGGATCAGGTTCCCATCTATGGGTTCAGGGTCCCGTTTATAGGATCACGGTCCCACTTATGGGGTTTGGGGTCCCACTTATAGGGTCAGGGTCCCATCTATGGGGTCAGGGTCCCACTTATGGGGTCAGGGTCCCACTTATGGGGTTTGGGGTCCCATCTATGGTTTGGGGTCACAGTTATAGGATCAGGTTCCCATCTATGGGGTTTGGGGTCCCATCTATGGTTTGGGGTCACAGTTATGGGATCAGCGTCCCATCTATGGGGTTTGAGGTCCCACTTATGGGGTCAGGGTCCCATTTATAGGATCAGGGTCCCACTTATGGGGCCAGGGTCCCACTTATGGGGTTTGGGGTCCCATCTATGGTTTGGGGTCCCACTTATGGGGTCAGGGTCCCATCTATGGTTTGGGATCCCATTTATAGGATCAGGGTCCCATCTATGGGGTTTGGGGTCCCATCTATGGTTTGGGGTCACAGTTATAGGATCAGGGTCCCACTTATGGGGTCAGGGTCCCATTTATAGCATCAGGGTCCCATCTATGGGGCCAGGGTCCCACTTATGGGGCCAGGTTCCCACTTATGGGTTTTGGGGTCCCATCTATGGTTTGGGGTCACAGTTATAGGATCAGGATCCCATCTGTGGGGTTTGGGGTCCCATCTATGGTTTGGGGTCACAGTTATGGGATCAGCGTCCCATCTATGGGGTTTGAGGTCCCACTTATGGGGTCAGGGTCCCATTTATAGGATCAGGGTCCCACTTATGGGGTTTGGGGTCCCATCTATGGTTTGGGGTCCCACTTATGGGGTCAGGGTCCCATCTATGGTTTGGGATCCCATTTATAGGATCAGGGTCCCATCTATGGGGTTTGGGGTCCCATCTATGGTTTGGGGTCCCAGTTATAGGATCATGGTCCCACTTATGGGGTTTGGGGTCCCACTTATAGCATCAGGGTCCCATCTATGGGGCCAGGGTCCCACTTATGGGGTTTGGGGTCCCATCTATGGTTTGGGATCACAGTTATAGGATCAGGGTCCCACTTATGGGGTCAGGGTCCCATTTATAGCATCAGGGTCCCATCTATGGGGCCAGGTTCCCACTTATGGGGTTTGGGGTCCCATCTATGGGGTCAGGGTCCCATTTATAGGATCAGGGTCCCACTTATGGGGTTTGGGGTCCCATCTATGGGGCCGGGCCCCCCCCACGCACCCATCGCTGCCATCCAGACGCTGCTCGGCGGCGACGGCTTTCTCGTCTGGTCCCCCGGCTTTGTCCAAGAAGCACAGCGTGGGGTCGGCCCTCATCGTGTTGTATTTCTCATACCCTACACAAAACCCCAAAAACCCCCCCAAAAAAACCCCAAAATCCTGGGATTTCAACCCAAAATTGGACCCCTTTGAAACCCCAAAAACCCCCCCAAAAAAACCCCAAAATCCTGGGATTTCAACCCAAAATTGGACCCCTTTGAAACCCCAAAAACCCCCCCAAAAAACCCCAAAATCCTGGGATTTCAACCCAAAATTGGACCCCTTTGAAACCCCAAAAAAACCCCAAAATCCTGGGATTTCAACCCAAAATTGGACCCCTTTGAAACCCCAAAAAGCCCCCAAAAAAACCCCAAAATCCTGGGATTTCAACCCAAAATTGGACCCCTTTGAAACCCCAAAAACCCCCCCAAAAAACCCCAAAATCCTGGGATTTCAACCCAAAATTGGACCCCTTTGAAACCCCAAAAACCCCCCAAAAAAACCCCAAAATCCTGGGATTTCAACCCAAAATTGGACCCCTTTGAAACCCCAAAAACCCCCCAAAAAACCCCAAAATCCTGGGATTTCAACCCAAAATTGGACCCCTTTGAAACCCCAAAAACCCCCCCAAAAAAACCCCAAAATCCTGGGATTTCAACCCAAAATTGGACCCCTTTGAAACCCCAAAAACCCCCCAAAAAAACCCCAAAATCCTGGGATTTCAACCCAAAATTGGACCCCTTTGAAACCCCAAAAACCCCCCCAAAAAAAACCCCAAAATCCTGGGATTTCAACCCAAAATTGGACCCCTTTGAAACCCCAAAACCCCCCCAAAAAAACCCCAAAATCCTGGGATTTCAACCCAAAATTGGACCCCTTTGAAACCCCAAAAACCCCCCCAAAAAACCCCAAAATCCTGGGATTTCAACCCAAAATTGGACCCCTTTGAAACCCCAAAAACCCCCCCAAAAAACCCCAAAATCCTGGGATTTCAACCCAAAATTGGACCCCTTTGAAACCCCAAAAACCCCCCAAAAAAAACCCAAAATCCTGGGATTTCAACCCAAAATTGGACCCCTTTGAAACCCCAAAAACCCCCCCAAAAAACCCCAAAATCCTGGGATTTCAACCCAAAATTGGACCCCTTTGAAACCCCAAAAAAACCCCAAAATCCTGGGATTTCAACCCAAAATTGGACCCCTTTGAAACCCCAAAAACCCCCCCAAAAAACCCCAAAATCCTGGGATTTCAACCCAAAATTGGACCCCTTTGAAACCCCAAAAACCCCCCCAAAAAACCCCAAAATCCTGGGATTTCAACCCAAAATTGGACCCCTTTGAAACCCCAAAAAAACCCCCAAAATCCTGGGATTTCAACCCAAAATTGGACCCCTTTGAAACCCCAAAAACCCCCCAAAAAAAACCCCAAAATCCTGGGATTTCAACCCAAAATTGGACCCCTTTGAAACCCCAAAAACCCCCCAAAAAAACCCCAAAATCCTGGGATTTCAACCCAAAATTGGACCCCTTTGAAACCCCAAAAAAACCCCAAAATCCTGGGATTTCAACCCAAAATTGGACCCCTTTGAAACCCCAAAAACAAACCCCAAAATCCTGGGATTTCAACCCAAAATTGGACCCCTTTGAAACCCCAAAAACCCCCCCAAAAAACCCCAAACTCCTGGGATTTCAACCCAAAATTGGACCCCTTTGAAACCCCAAAAACCCCCCAAAAAAACCCCAAAATCCTGGGATTTCAACCCAAAATTGGACCCCTTTGAAACCCCAAAAACCCCCCAAAAAAAACCCAAAATCCTGGGATTTCAACCCAAAATTGGACCCCTTTGAAACCCCAAAAACCCCCCCAAAAAACCCCAAACTCCTGGGATTTCAACCCAAAATTGGACCCCTTTGAAACCCCAAAAACCCCCCCAAAAAACCCCAAAATCCTGGGATTTCAACCCAAAATTGGACCCCTTTGAAACCCCAAAAACCCCCCAAAAAAACCCCAAAATCCTGGGATTTCAACCCAAAATTGGACCCCTTTGAAACCCCAAAAACCCCCCAAAATCCTGGGATTTCAACCCAAAATTGGACCCCTTTGAAACCCCAAAAACCCCCCCAAAAAAACCCCAAAATCCTGGGATTTCAACCCAAAATTGGACCCCTTTGAAACCCCAAAAACCCCCCCAAAAAACCCCAAAATCCTGGGATTTCAACCCAAAATTGGACCCCTTTGAAACCCCAAAAACCCCCCAAAAAAAACCCAAAATCCTGGGATTTCAACCCAAATTGGACCCCTTTGAAACCCCAAAAACCCCCCAAAAAAACCCCAAAATCCTGGATTTCAACCCAAAATTGGACCCCTTTGAAACCCCAAAAACCCCCCAAAAAAACCCCAAAATCCTGGGATTTCAACCCAAAATTGGACCCCTTTGAAACCCCAAAAACCCCCCCAAAAAAACCCCAAAATCCTGGGATTTCAACCCAAAATTGGACCCCTTTGAAACCCCAAAAACCCCCCAAAAAAACCCCAAAATCCTGGGATTTCAACCCAAAATTGGACCCCTTTGAAACCCCAAAAACCCCCCAAAAAAACCCCAAAATCCTGGATTTCAACCCAAAATTGGACCCCCTTTGAAACCCCAACCCCCCAAAAAACCCCA
>NW_027639001.1:0-10892 GCF_951394365.1 Tetrao urogallus
GGGGGCGGGGTTTGGGCGGGGCGATGGACGCGACGGCCGTGACGTCATCGCAGCACCGCCCCCTTACACGCGCGCGCGACGCCCGCAGGCCACGCCCCCAAGTGAGGCCGTCCCCATGGCGACCGAGGGGGCGGTGCCAAAGCGCTCCCAAGATGGCGGCCTTAAAGGGGCCGCGCCCCGCGACGCCCCGCGTGTTGAACCCTGGGACACGGGGGATTTGGGGGGGGGGGGATGGAATATTTGGGGGAAAAATCAGCAAACTGTGCTAATTACGGGACAACTGTGCTAATTAGGCACAGATTGGGGCTGCTTTGGGGCTAATTGTGCTAATTAGGGGACAACTGTGCTAATTAAGGGGCGAACTGTGCTAATCAGAGGCAGATTGGGGCTGCTTTGAGGCTAATTGTGCTAATTAGGGACAAATTGTGCTAATTAGGGGCAGATTGGGGCTGCTTTGGGGCTAATAGTGCTAATTAGGGGCAAACTGTGCTAATTAGGGGCAGATTGGGGCTGCTTTGGGGCCAACAGTGCTAATTAGGGGCAATTTAGGACTTTTTAGGGGCATTTTAGGGCTCTTTTGGGGCCATTTAGGGCTCTTTTGGGGCCATTTAGGGCTCTTTTGGGGCAATTTAGGGCTCTTTTGGGGCCATTTAGGGCTCTTTTGGGGCCATTTAGGGCTCTTTTGGGGCAATTTAGGGCTCCTTTGGGGCAATTTAGGGCTCCTTTGGGGCAATTTAGGGCTCTTTTGGGGCAATTTAGGGCTCTTTTGGGGCAATTTAGGGCTCCTTTGGGGCAATTTAGGGCTCCTTTGGGGCAATTTAGGGCTCTTTTGTGGCAATTTAGGGCTCTTTTGGGGCAATTTAGGGCTCTTTAGGGGCAATTTAGGGCTCTTTTGGGGCAATTTAGGGCTCTTTTGGGGCAATTTAGGGCTTTTTTGGGGCAATTTAGGGCTCCTTTGTGGCAATTTAGGGCTCTTTTGGGGCAATTTAGGGCTCTTTTGGGGCAATTTAGGGCTCTTTTGGGGCAATTTAGGGCTCTTTTGGGGCAATTTAGGGCTCCTTTGGGGCATTTTAGGGCTCTTTTGGGGCAATTTAGGGCTTTTTTGGGGCAATTTAGGGCTCCTTTGGGGCAATTTAGGGCTTTTTTGGGGCAATTTAGGGCTCCTTTGGGGCAATTTAGGGCTCTTTAGGGGCAATTTAGGGCTCTTTTGGGGCAATTTAGGGCTCCTTTGGGGCAATTTAGGGCTCCTTTGGGGCAATTTAGGGCTCTTTTGGGGCAATTTAGGGCTTTTTTGGGGCATTTTAGGGCTCCTTTGGGGCAATTTAGGGCTCCTTGGGGGCAATTTAGGGCTCCTTTGGGGCAATTTAGGGCTCCTTGGGGGCAATTTAGGGCTTTTTTGGGGCAATTTAGGGCTCCTTTGGAGCAATTTAGGGCTCTTTTGGGGCAATTTAGGGCTCTTTTGGGGCAATTTAGGGCTCCTTTGGGGCAATTTAGGGCTCCTTGGGGGCAATTTAGGGCTCTTTAGGGGCAATTTAGGGCTCTTTTGGGGCAATTTACGGCTCCTTTGGGGCAATTTACGGCTCCTTTGGGGCAATTTAGGGCTTTTTTGGGGCAATTTAGGGCTCCTTTGGGGCAATTTAGGGCTTCTTTGGGGCATTTTAAGGCTCCTTTGGGGCAATTTAGGGCTCCTTTGGGGCAATTTAGGGCTCCTTTGGGGCAATTTAGGGCTCTTTTGGGGCAATTTAGGGCTTTTTTGGGGCAATTTAGGGCTCTTTAGGGGCAATTTAGGGCTCTTTAGGGGCAATTTAGGGCTCTTTTGGGGCAATTTAGGGCTCCTTTGGGGCAATTTACGGCTCTTTTGGGGCAATTTAGGGCTTTTTTGGGGCAATTTAGGGCTCCTTTGGGGCAATTTAGGGCTTTTTTGGGGCAATTTAGGGCTCCTTTGGGGCAATTTAGGGCTTTTTTGGGGCAATTTAGGGCTCCTTGGTGGCAATTTAGGGGTCTTTTGGGGCAATTTAGGGCTCCTTTGGGGCAATTTAGGGCTCTTTTGGGGCAATTTAGGGCTTTTTTGGGGCAATTTAGGGCTCTTTAGGGGCAATTTAGGGCTCTTTAGGGGCAATTTAGGGCTCTTTTGGGGCAATTTACGGCTCCTTTGGGGCAATTTAGGGCTCCTTTGGGGCAATTTAGGGCTTTTTTGGGGCAATTTAGGGCTCCTTTGGGGCAATTTAGGGCTTTTTTGGGGCAATTTAGGGCTCCTTGGTGGCAATTTAGGGGTCTTTTGGGGCAATTTAGGGCTCCTTTGGGGCAATTTAGGGCTCTTTTGGGGCAATTTAGGGCTTTTTTGGGGCAATTTAGGGCTCCTTTGGGGCAATTTAGGGCTTTTTTGGGGCAATTTAGGGCTCCTTTGGGGCAATTTAGGGCTCTTTAGGGGCAATTTAGGGCTTTTTTGGGGCAATTTAGGGCTCCTTTGGGGCAATTTAGGGCTCCTTTGTGGCAATTTAGGGCTCTTTAGGGGCAATTTAGGGCTCTTTTGGGGCAATTTAGGGCTCCTTTGGGGCAATTTAGGGCTCTTTTGTGGCAATTTAGGGCTTTTTTGGGGCAATTTAGGGCTCCTTTGGGGCAATTTAGGGCTCCTTTGGGGCAATTTAGGGCTCCTTGGGGGCAATTTAGGGCTTTTTTGGGGCAATTTAGGGCTCTTTTGGGGCAATTTAGGACTCCTTTGGGGCAATTTAGGGCTTTTTTGGGGCAATTTAGGGCTCTTTATGGGCAATTTAGGGCTCTTTTGGGGCAATTTAGGGCTCCTTGGGGGCAATTTAGGGCTCCTTTGGGGCAATTTAGGGCTCCTTTGGGGCAATTTAGGGCTCTTTTGGGGCAATTTAGGGCTCCTTGGGGGCAATTTAGGGCTCCTTTGGGGCAATTTAGGGCTCCTTTGGGGCAATTTAGGGCTCTTTTGGGGCAATTTAGGGCTCCTTGGGGGCAATTTAGGGCTCCTTTGGGGCAATTTAGGGCTCCTTTGGGGCAATTTAGGGCTCTTTTGGGGCAATTTAGGGCTCCTTGGGGGCAATTTAGGGCTCCTTTGGGGCAATTTAGGGCTCCTTTGGGGCAATTTAGGGCTCTTTTGGGGCAATTTAGGGCACCTTTGGGGCAATTTAGGGCTCCTTGGGGGCAATTTAGGGCTCCTTTGGGGCAATTTAGGGCTCCTTTGGGGCAATTTAGGGCTCTTTTGGGGCAATTTAGGGCACCTTTGGGGCAATTTAGGGCTCCTTTGGGGCAATTTAGGGCTCCTTTGGGCATTTTAGGGCTCTTTTGGGGCAATTTACGGCTCCTTTGGGGCAATTTAGGTCTCTTTTGAGGCAATTTAGGGCTTTTTAGGGGTAATTTAGGGCTCCTTTGGGGCATTTTAGGGATCCTTTGGGGCAATTTAGGGCTCCTTTGGGGCAATTTAGGGCTTTTTAGGGGCAATTTAGGGCTCCTTTGGGGTATTTTAAGGCTTTTTTGGGCCATTTTAGGGCTTCTTTGGGGCATTTTAGGGCTCCTTTGGGGCAATTTAGGGCTCCTTTGGGGCAATTTAGGGCTCTTTTGGGGCAATTTAGGGCTCCTTTGGGGCAATTTAGGGCTCTTTAGGGGCATTTTAGGGCTCTTTTGGGGCAATTTAGGGCTCCTTTGCGGCAATTTAGGGCTCCTTTGGGGCAATTTAGGGGTCTTTTGGGGCAATTTAGGGCTCCTTTGGGGCAATTTAGGGCTCTTTAGGGGCAATTTAGGGCTCTTTTGGGGCAATTTACGGCTCCTTTGGGGCAATTTAGGGCTCCTTTGGGGCAATTTAGGGCTCCTTTGGGGCAAATCTGGGCAATTTTATGGCATTTTGGGCTCTTTTGTGGCAATTTAGGGCTTTTTAGGGTCAATTTAGGGCTCTTTCGGGGCAAATCAGGTCGATTTTATGGCATTTTAGGGCTCTTTTGGGGCTATTTGGGACTCTTGGGGCAATTTAGGGCTCCTTTGGGGTATTTTAGGGCTCCTTTGGGGCAATTTAGTGCTCTTTTGAGGCAATTTAGGGCTCTTTAGGGGCAATTTAGGGCTCCTTTGGGGCAAATCTGGGCAATTTTATGGCATTTTGGGCTCTTGTTTGGCAATTTAGGGCCTTTTAGGGGCAATTTAGGGCTCCTTTGGGGCAAATCTGGGCAATTTTATGGCATTTTGGGCTCTTTTGTGGCAATTTAGGGCCTTTTAGGGGCAATTTAGGGCTCTTTCGGGGCAAATCAGGTCGATTTTATGGCATTTTAGGGCTCTTTTGGGGCATTTTAGGGCTCTTTTGGGGCTATTTGGGACTCTTGGGGCAATTTAGGGCTCCTTTGGGGCAATTTAGGGCTCTTTTGGGGCAATTTAGGGCTCTTTTGGGCAATTTAGGGCTCCTTTGGGGCAATTTAGGGCTCTTTTGGGGCAATTTAGGGCTCCTTGGGGGCAATTTAGGGCTCTTTTGGGGCATTTTAGGGCTCTTTTGGGGCAATTTAGGGCTCCTTTGGGGCAATTTAGGGCTCCTTTGGGGCATTTTAGGGCTCCTTTGGGGCAATTTAGGGCTTTTTTGGGGCAATTTAGGGCTCTTTCGGGGCAAATCAGGTCGATTTTATGGCATTTTAGGGCTCTTTTGGGCAATTTAGGGCTCTTTTGGGGCATTTTAGGGCTCCTTTGGGCAATTTAGGGCTCTTTTGGGGCAATTTAGGGCTCTTTTGGGCAATTTAGGGCTCTTTAGGGGCAATTTAGGGCTCCTTTGGGGCAATTTAGGGCTCTTTTGGGGCAATTTAGGGCTCTTTTGGGCAATTTAGGGCTCTTTTGGGCAATATAGGGCTCTTTTGAGGCAATTTAAGGCTCTGTTGGGGCAATTTAGGGCTCTTTTGGGCAATTTAGGGCTCCTTTGGGGCAAATCTGGGCAATTTTATGGCATTTTGGGCTCTTTTGTGGCAATTTAGGGCCTTTTAGGGTCAATTTAGGGCTCTTTCGGGGCAAATCAGGTCGATTTTATGGCATTTTAGGGCTCTTTTGGGGCATTTTAGGGCTCTTTTGGGGCTATTTGGGACTCTTGGGGCAATTTAGGGCTCCTTTGGGGCATTTTAGGGCTCCTTTGGGGCATTTTAGGGCTCCTTTGGGGCAATTTAGGGCTCTTTTGGGGCAATTTAGGGCTCCTTTGGGGCAATTTAGGTCTATTTGGGGCAATTTAGGGCTCCTTTGGGGCAATTTAGGGCTCTTTAGGGGCATTTTAGGGCTCTTTTGGAGCAATTTAGGGCTCCTTTGGGGCAATTTAGGGCTCCTTTGGGGCAATTTAGGTCTCTTTTGGGGCAATTTAGGGCTCCTTTGGGGCAATTTAGGGCTCTTTTGGGGCAATTTAGGGCTCCTTTGGGGCAATTTAGGGCTCTTTAGGGGCATTTTAGGGCTCTTTTGGAGCAATTTATGGCTCTTTAGGGGCATTTTAGGGCTCTTTTGGAGCAATTTAGGGCTCCTTTGGGGCAATTTAGGGCTCTTTTGGGGCAATTTAGGGCTCCTTTGGGGCAATTTAGGGCTCTTTTGGGGCAATTTAGGGCTCTTTAGGGGCATTTTAGGGCTCCTTTGGGGCATTTTAGGGCTCTTTAGGGTCAATTTAGGGCTCTTTTGGGGCAATTTAGGGCTCCTTTGGGGCAATTTAGGGCTCTTTTGGGGCTATTTGGGACTCTTGGGGCAATTTAGGGGTCTTTTGGGGCAATTTAGGGCTCCTTTGGGGCAATTTAGGGCTCTTTTGGGGCAATTTAGGGCTCTTTTGGGCAATTTAGGGCTCTTTTGGGGCAATTTAGGGCTCCTTTGGGGCAATTTAGGGCTCTTTTGGGGCAATTTAGGGCTCCTTTGGGGCAATTTAGGGGTCTTTAGGGGCAATTTAGGGCTCTTTTGGGGCAATTTAGGGCTCTTTTGGGGCAATTTAGGGCTCCTTTGGGGCAATTTAGGGCTCTTTTGTGGCAATTTAGGGCCTTTTAGGGGCAATTTAGGGCTTGTTTGGGGCAAATCTGGGCAATTTTATGGCATTTTGGGCTCTTTTGTGGCAATTTAGGGCCTTTTAGGGGCAATTTATGGCTCTTTCGGGGCAAATCAGGTCGATTTTATGGCATTTTAGGGCTCTTTTGGGGCATTTTAGGGCTCTTTTGGGGCTATTTGGGACTCTTGGGGCAATTTAGGGCTCTTTTGGGGCAATTTAGGGCTCCTTTGGGGCAATTTAGGGCTCTTTTGGGCAATTTAGGGCTCCTTTGGGGCATTTTAGGGCTCCTTTGGGGCAATTTAGGGCTCCTTGGGGGCAATTTAGGGCTCTTTTGGGGCATTTTAGGGCTCTTTTGGGGCAATTTAGGGCTCCTTTGGGGCAATTTAGGGCTCCTTTGGGGCATTTTAGGGCTCCTTTGGGGCAATTTAGGGCTCCTTTGAGGCAAATCTGGGCAATTTTATGGCAATTTAGGGCTCTTTTGTGGCAATTTAGGGCTTTTTAGGGGCAATTTAGGGCTCTTTCGGGGCAAATCAGGTCGATTTTATGGCATTTTAGGGCTCTTTTGGGCAATTTAGGGCTCTTTTGGGGCATTTTAGGGCTCCTTTGGGCAATTTAGGGCTCTTTTGGGGCAATTTAGGGCTCTTTTGGGCAATTTAGGGCTCTTTAGGGGCAATTTAGGGCTCCTTTGGGGCAATTTAGGGCTCTTTTGGGGCAATTTAGGGCTCTTTTGGGCAATTTAGGGCTCTTTTGGGCAATATAGGGCTCTTTTGAGGCAATTTAAGGCTCTGTTGGGGCAATTTAGGGCTCTTTTGGGCAATTTAGGGCTCCTTTGGGGCAAATCTGGGCAATTTTATGGCATTTTGGGCTCTTTTGTGGCAATTTAGGGCCTTTTAGGGTCAATTTAGGGCTCTTTCGGGGCAAATCAGGTCGATTTTATGGCATTTTAGGGCTCTTTTGGGGCATTTTAGGGCTCTTTTGGGGCTATTTGGGACTCTTGGGGCAATTTAGGGCTCTTTTGGGGCAATTTAGGTCTATTGGGGGCAATTTAGGGCTCCTTTGGGGCAATTTAGGGCTCCTTTGGGGCATTTTAGGGCTCCTTTGGGGCAATTTAGGGCTCCTTTGGGGCAAATCTGGGCAATTTTATGGCAATTTAGGGCTCTTTTGGGGCAATTTAGGGCTTTTTAGGGGCAATTTAGGGCTCTTTTGGGGCAATTTAGGGCTCTTTTGGGCAATTTAGGGCTCTTTTGGGGCAATTTAGGGCTCCTTTGGGGCAATTTAGGGCACTTTTGGGCAATTTAGGGCTCTTTAGGGGCAATTTAAGGCTCTGTTGGGGCAATTTAGGGCTCCTTTGGGGCAATTTAGGGCTCCTTTGGGGCAATTTAGGTCTCTTTTGGGGCAATTTAGGGCTCCTTTGCGGCAATTTAGGTCTATTTGGGGCAATTTAGGGCTCTTTTGGGGCAATTTAGGGCTCCTTTGGGTCAATTTAGGGCTCCTTTGGGGCAATTTAGGGCTTTTTTGGGGCATTTTAAGGCTCCTTTGGGGCAATTTAGGGCTCCTTTGGGGCAATTTAGGGCTCTTTTGGGGCAATTTAGGGCTCCTTTGGGGCATTTTAGGGCTCCTTTGGGGCAATTTAGGGCTTTTTTTGGGGCATTTTAGGGCTCCTTTGGGGCATTTTAGGGCTCCTTTGGGGCAATTTAGGGCTCTTTTGGGCAATTTTGGGCTTTTTTGGGGCATTTTAGGGCTCCTTTGGGGCAATTTAGGGCTCCTTTGGGGCAATTTAGGGCTCTTTAGGGGCAATTTAGGGCTCCTTTGCGGCAATTTAGGTCTATTTGGGGCAATTTAGGGCTCCTTTGGGGCAATTTAGGGCCTCTTTGGGGCAAATCTGGGCAATTTTATGGCATTTTGGGCTCTTTTGGGGCAATTTAGGGCTCTTTAGGGGCAATTTAGGGCTCTTTTGTGGCAATTTAGGGCTCTTTTGGGGCATTTTAGGGCTCCTTTGGGGCAATTTAGGGCTCTTTTGGGGCATTTTAGGGCTCTTTTGGGGCAATTTAGGGCTCCTTTGGGGCAATTTAGGGCTCTTTTGGGGCAATTTAGGGCTCCTTTGGGGCAATTTGGGGGTCTTTTGGGGCAATTTAGGGCTCCTTTGGGGCAATTTAGGGGTCTTTTGGGGCTATTTGGGACTCTTGGGGCAATTTAGGGCTCTTTTGGGTCAAATCGGGGTGTAGCAGGTAACTTATGGCTCTTAGGGCAGCCTGGGGTCTTTGGGGGCAATTTGGGGCTCTTTTTGGAGCCATTCGAAGCTCTTTGGGGGCGAACCGAGTCTCTTTTGGGCGAGCTTGTGCTGTTTCGGAGCGAATTGGGGCTCTTCTGTTGCAAATTCAGCCTCTTTTGACGCAGATCTGGGCTTTCTGCCGGCAAACCGGGGCCCTTTGGAGACAAAGCGGAGCTCTTTGTGCAAAGCGCTGCTTTCGGGGCAATTCGGGGCACTTTTGGGGCGCACCGGGACTCCTCTGGCCTCTCCCCTCTTCCCCCCGCGGCGGCGCTTCGGGGCCGCCCCCAAAGGCGGAGCCGCGGCGGGCGCCGGGCCGAAGGGCCGAAAGGCCGAAGGGGCGATAGCAGCGGCTCGTCTCATCTGTTGCCTCCAGTCTGGGGCAGCGCTCCGCCCTGCGCTCCGTCCCGCCGTCCCCGCTCCCCCCTCACCGTGCGGTCCCCGCGCGGGGCCGTGCTGGAGTCCCGCAGAGCGGCGCCCAAAATGGCGGCGGCGGCGCTGAGGGGAAACGCTGGGGACCGCGCGGGGAGCGCCCCGATCTGCGTTTAAACCGCGTTCCGCAGGAGAACCACGAGGAGAAGTGGGGTTGAAACGGGGAGGGGAAAGGAGGAATGAGTGGAAAAACGCGAAATTTGGGTGTCGGGAGTAAAAAGACGGGATGGTAAAACACTGCGCATGCGCAAAGCTATTTTGGGCGGGAAACGCCGAGCGGGAGGGAGAGGCCGGGGCGCATGCGCGCAGCGGAACGGCGACGCTACGCGCGTGCGCCGTGCGACAGGGGCAGTGAGGAGCGCCTGCGCAGAGCGGGGAGGAGGAGCCGCGCATGCGCGGTGCGGTAGCGGGCCGTTAGGCGCCAACATCCGGGTCCCGCCGTGCGCCATCTTGGTGGCGGGTGGAGGAGACGCGTCCAACATGGCGGCTCCCAAGCGGCCGTAGCCGCGGCGACTCACGGGGCCCTGCAGGCCTGCAGCAGCGGCGACAGCGGCCGAGAGCGAGCGGCGGAGCGCGGGCGGCGCGGAGGCGGCGGGAGGAGAGTGGAGAGGTGCGGGGGGAGCGGGAAGGGAGGGAGGGGTGAGACGCGGGGCCGCGGCCGCCGCCATTTTGGAGCGCTGAGGGGACCTCCGCCATCTTTGGGCCGGAGCGGGGCGGGAGGAGGAGGAGGAGGAGGAGGAGGAGGGGGAGGAGGAGGAAGGGCGCAGTGCGGCGCCATTTTGCGCTCCCCCGTCTGACGCAGCCCTGAGGGCCACATCCGGGTACCGCCGGGGGCGGGAATTCGGAGTCGCGCGGCGCCATCTTGGAGGCCGCATCCGGGCACTGCGCGTGGGGGGGATTATCCGGGTCCTTCGGGTCCGCTCCGTTGGGTAAGGGCGGGGGGGGGCGGCCCCCAATTCTCCCCTTTTTTTTTTTTACCACGAATTCTTTGATTGAGTGGACTGTTTCAGCCCCAATGCGTTTATTTCAGGTCTCCACGCGGCCCGCAAAGTGGCGGCGCTCCTCATAGAGGGTGGATAAAGAGGGTCGGGGGAGTTGGGGGGGGGGGGGAGTTGGGGTTGGGGGGGGGGGGGAGTTGGGGTTGGGGCGGGGCGTAGCGGGAGGGCGTAGCGCAGAGGAGGCGCTCTCCAAGATGGCGGCGCCCATATCGCACTGAGCGCTCCGTACGGCGGCCGCGAGGCTGGGACTGAGGAGCGGGAGCGCGGGTAAAGGGCGCGGGGGGGGGAGGAACACCGGGGAGACCCGGGGGAGGGGGGCATGGCGGACGGGAAAAGGTACGGAGCGACCCCGAGAGCTCCCGTAGGAGCCCGTTTGGCTTCCAGCCCCGACGGGGGCTGGGAACGATGCATTAAGAGCGGCGCGGTGCTGGCTGCGCTTCTGCGGGGCTTCGCCTCTTTTGCACCGCTCCTTCCTTCCCTTCCCCCCCACGGACCCCCCCTCGGCGGTCCCGGTATGTCCCGATGGCGGTTTCCTGATGCGGAGCGGCTGAGGCCCCCCCCGAGGCCACTCCCCCGAGTGGCGCCTTTTGTCCCATTGGCGCTTTCTGGCGCGGGGTGGGCGGCCTCTACGGCCGCGCCTCCGATGCTGCCGCTGGGGGCCCGCCGTGGCGGTGCCCGGATGCGTGGGGGGCGGAGCGCTGTGGCCACCCCCCAAACATGGCCGCCCGCAAGGCTTAGTTATAGTACCTGGATGTGGGAGGCGGAGCTTGGCGCTGTGGCCACGCCTCCAACATGGCCGCCCGCTATTTTTTATGGCAGTACCCGGATGTAGGCGGTGGAGCGGATGGCTATGGCCACGCCCCCCAAGATGGCGGCCTGCACCGCATAGCGGTGGTACCGGATGTGGGGGGAGGGGGGCTAACGCTGCCAGGCGGTCCCGCGTCCAAAGTGGCGGCCCGCACGGCGAAGTGGGGGCCGACCCGCGATGTGAGGGGAGCGGGGTTCAGTTGTCGCGCCCTGAGGCGACTCCTCCGGTCACTTGAATGGACGGCACCCGGATAAAGGCGGGCGGAGCGCCGATTCCTCGCTTCTAAAATGGCTGCTCCGTGTTCCCTTAACGGCGGTACCCGGATGTTGAGGGGCGGGGGCTTAGGCTGCCGCGCCCCATTGGCCGGCAGTTCCTTGATGTCAATACCCC
>NW_027639000.1:0-21195 GCF_951394365.1 Tetrao urogallus
GGGGCTGCTCACAGCCAGCACGGAGTTGGCACGGCCCCGGTGCTGCCCTCAGCCCTCCACCACCGCCGGAAGCCCTCCGCGCACGGGGCGAGGCACGGAGTTGCACCGCAGGGCACCGAGCAGAAGGGGGGGATGCGGCGCCCCGTGAGCCCCCAGGTGCCTGCTGCCCGCGGCTGCGAGCCCTGCGGGGGTCAGGGGGCTACCGGCCCGTGCTCGGGGCTGGGCCCTCGGTGCCGTGAGCATGTGCTCGGCCGTGCTTCTTTTAAGATTAAAAAGGAAGAAAACTGTGGATGCTCCAAACGCTGCTCTCTGTGTTCTGTGCGCGAGGAGGCGGGGGGAGCTGGGAGGAACGGGGGGGCGGGGGCGGAGCTCGGGCCGTTCGGCCCCGCTCGGACATGCGCACTGGGGCGGGGCGGGGCCCGCGCCTCGAGCCACGCGTCCGACCGGACAGTAGTGCGCATGCGCCAGTAGCCCCGGTTCCGCCCCCGTCACGGGACTGCCTCTCACTGGGCGCCGCGCGACGGCTATTTGCATACTACGCTCTGGCTCCGCCCCCGGAAGTGTGTGCTGCGCGGGGGCGGTGCCGAGGCCTCCCTGCCGGCGCGGGGGCTGTCGGGAAGATGGCGGACTCGGTGTCCGGGCGGCGCTGAGCGGCCGGGGCGCGGCGGGTCCCAGCGCGGCCGCGAGCGCCATGTAGGCGGGGCTCGGAGGGAGGGGCCGGGGCGGCGAGGCGGGGGGGGGAGCCGGGGGGCCGGGGACGGGGCCGGACGGGCGCTCCGGGGGTGGGGTCGGGGGTCCCGGCACCGGGCGGGCGCGGCGCCGCTCGCGAGGGCCTCGCTCCGCCCGGCGGGCCGAGATCCGGGGCTGGGCGGCGGGAGGGAAGGCCGAGGACGGCCCGGGGGTCCCGGCGCGGCGCGATCCGGGTTCGGATCCGGGCTCAGGCGCGGGGCGGAGTCCCGGCGCCGCCCCCTCTTCAGCCCCGCTCTCCCCCGCAGGGTCCCCCGGTCCCGCGGAGCCCCCCGCGCCGCCCCGCCCGCGCCATGCTGCGCCTGCTGCCATGGCTCCGCGCCCTGAGCCGCCGTCGCGCGCGGCCCGGCAGCCCCCGGGGCCCGGCTGAGCGCAGCGGGGCCGCCATGCATCCCGCCTGCTACTGCGCGGGCAGGGCCAGGCCGCGCGCACTGCTGCTCCCGCTGGATCCCTACGGCCATGGGCTGCTGCACGCCCTGCCCCCGGACGCCTGCAGGATTCGCGGGCACGGCAAGAGGAAGAGCTGGAACTTCATCCACGAGAAGATGAGCTACGACACCTTCTTCACCATGAAGCGGCTGATCGAGCGCTCGCGCAGCGTGGGCGAGGTGCTGCGCTGGGTGACGCAGAACCCCGGCAAGGTGTCGGCCAGCCATTACCCCATCGCCCTGCACAAGCTGGGCCAGCTCCTGCAGCAGCAGCAGGGCCCGGCCGCCCTCAACGGGGAGAGCCGGCGACCCGGCCCGGTGCTGGAGCAGCCCGAGTTCCAGACGCTGTGCCAGGCCATCATCAGCGGCTGCTCCAAGTTCGATAACTTCAGCATCGTCAACTGTCTGTACGCTGCTGCCGCGCTGGGTGAGTGGCCCGGGCACAGGGCGGCGCCGAGGGCTTCCTGTGGGAGAGCAGGGTTCCGTGCTCTGGGCGTGTGGAGCAGAGCCGCGTCTGTTCTGAGCGTGAATCTCAACCCATGCTGCTCCGTGCGGGTAGCACCAGGCCGTGCTGCGGCCTGCCTGGCTCCTGTCCTGAGACGTGCGGGTTGCCTGATGGATCCTCTCTGGGAGAGAGCGTTCCCGCAGCCTGCGTTCACTGCTGTGCATCACAGAGCCTTTCTGGCCCGTGGCAGCGTGCTGAGGGCTCCTCGTTAGCCTCGTTAAAGGCCCTGCGCTCCCTCCCACCTCTCTGGAGGGGATTATGCTTGCTGGCTGCCTGTGGCGGCGGGTGCCCGGCCCCCAGCCCAAGCATTCCTTCCAGTCCTGTGCCCCTACGTCCCACGCTGACGTTCCCTGCCGCTGCGTTTGCCTTTTCGTAGCGGCAGCTGCGCGCTGGGCTGAGGTCTGTGCCGAGCTGCACGGGGCTGAGCTGCCTGCGCCCTGCTGGGGGCTGAGGCAGTAACTCGAGATCCTGCTGAAGGTGGGGGGGAGGGGAGGTCCTGCTCCCCCCGGCAGCGCTTTGTGTTTGTTAACTCCGCGCCTCTCCCTGAGCTGGGCTCCCCCGGCCCGCTCTGGTTTTGACCCACACTTTGTTCCCCTGCCTCGCCCTCCCCGCTCTCCATGGGCTCCAGCTCATTAATAAAAATGCTCACCCGCCTTTCGGAGGCCTCCTAAGGAACAAAGCAACTGCTCAGACCAATTCTTCACTTTCCACCTTCTGACTGATTTCTGATGACCGATAAAACGCAGCGACTTACCCCATGCTGCCTTGGTTTCTCTAAAGCCCTTTTAAAAATCGGAGTCTCCTCGTCTGGCTCGGGTGAGCAGTGGGCTGCTGGGGCCTCATAGGGCGCGCAGAACGCTTCATGGCTCTGCTGAGGATATCTCTCCTGACACACGAGCCGTGGCCTTTGCCTTTTTTCATAACCACACTGCACACGTGGCCTCTCGTCTTTCTGTGGTTGAATAATGCGTCCAGAGTGAGAGAAAGGTATTTCCCCCAGGAGCCCAATCTGAAAGGCCGTGGCTAAGCTGGAAAACACGAGGAGAGGGAGTTAGAAATGTGGAAAGATAAACTCCTGTCACACACGGCAGTTCGTGTTTCAGCCCTGTGTTGACACTCCGTTTGTCTTCCAAACAAAACACTTCTTTAAAGCGCTTTGAGATGCATTATTCCTCCTCACAAAGACCCGGACCTGAAAATGAAGTCTTATTTTTGTGGATAAACCAAAGGGCTTCTGCTGTGGTGGAATGGCTGCCAGCAGAGCGATGTGCTGCTGTGCTGGCGTTCTGGCCTGGCCTTCTTGATAGGACAAGGGGGAATGGTTTGAAACTGAGACATGGGAGGTTTGGGTTGGGTATTAGGAGGAAGCTTTTCCCCCAGAGGGTGGTGAGGCACTGGAACAGGCTGCCCAAGGAGGCTGTGGATGCCCCATCCCTGCAGGCATTCAAGGCCAGGCTGGATGTGGCTCTGGGCAGCCTGGGCTGCTGGTTGGCGACCTGCACACAGCAGGGGGTTGGAGCTGGGTGAGCGCTGTGCTCCTTTGCAACCCAGGCTGTTCTGTGATTCTCACCTCTGCTCTGTCTTTGTCTCTCCTGCTCTGACTCCCCCCATCACAAACCTGTCCCCAGCACCGTCCCTTTTGCAGAGGTGGTTTTGGGGTCCTTACTGCTGTCCTTTTGCTGCAGGGCTGCCTGGGGAGTCCCCCCTGGTGCGGGTGCTGGAGGACGAGTCCCGCAACCGCCTGGGCCGCTTCAACCAGAAGGACGTCTCCATGGTGTTCAGCAGCGTGATGCGGCTGCACCCCTCCAGCCCTCACCCCCTGGTCGAGTCGTGCCTCAGCAGCTTGGAGCGGCACCTGGAGAAGGAGCGGCACCCTCAGACCCTCTTCCTGCTGCTCTCCTATTACCGGCTGCGGGCGCAGGCCCTGCAGGGCCACCCGGCCTCCGACCAGCAGCTCATCAACAACCGTAAGATCCTGCGCCTGGTGCGGCACACGCTGGGCCAGGTGAGCGCCATGCGGGAGCACGAGTTGGCCCTGCTGGATGAGATGCTGGCCCTGTGCGCCCAGGAGGCCAACAACAAGGCGCTGGAGGCCATCTTCAGCTCGCAGCTCTTCTATGAAAACCGCCAAGAGCGATTCATCCGCAGCATGGCAGGTGAGGGCAGTGTGGGTGGAGACTGCTGGCTGCATCTTGCTGTGCCATGCAGTCCTACGGCTCCTTCCCAGACCCTGGAGCTGCTGGGGTTGTCCAGCGCCACGCAGAGTCCTGCCCTGCAGTGCAGGCAGCCCAGGCAGGAGGTGCTCTGTGTGGTGCCCACCCGTCGCTGCCCCTGCGGTGCCCCTTCCAGCACCGTGAGCCCAGCTCGCCTTGGGGTGGGCAGCGGGTTGGTGTCCGTGGGGTTGCTGTGGAATCGCCTGCACTCTGTGCGCTTTCCCCCTGCTCTTCAGCTGTGCCACGTGGTTCACATGGCAGGGATCTGCCCTCCTGCCCACAGCTCTACACCCTGTTGTGTGCTGTGGAGCCGCCTGGGTTCTGGCTGCATTGCCTCCCTCTGACCCACACTGCGGCCCCTTCTGGAGAGCAGCGCTCCAGGCAGGGCCTGAGCCCCGGCTGTGCTTTGCCGTGCAGAGTGGCTTCCCAGGAAGGCCGAGAACCTGACCCCCTACACCATGGCCCTCATTGCCAAGTACGTGGCCCGGCACCGCCTGCGGGAGCCGCGCCTGCTCGACACCATCGCAAACTTCCTCCTGAAGCGCGGGGAGCAGCTGGACAGCAAGGTGGGTGAGCTGCGTGCCCGGCGAGCTGCCGCGGTGCGGGGGGAGCTCATCTCTGCGTCGCCGCACGCTCCCGGTCCTGCCGCCACCAGCCCGACTCCTCCTTTGGCCGCAGGTGATCCAGAAGCTGGTGTTTCCCTTCAGCCGGATGAACTACCGCCCTTCCAACCACAGCGAGCTCTTCCCCAAGCTGGAGGCCATCCTGGAGCAGAAAGCGGGCAGCTCGCCCTTGGCCACCGTCAACATCCTCATGTCCATGTTCCAGCTCAGCCACTTCCCCCAGTCTGTCCTGCATCAAGTCTTCTCCCCGGCTTTCATCACCAACGTTATGAGTACGTCGGGCTCTTCCCAGGGTAAACGCGGCAGTTGGGGCACGGCGGGTCGGAGGCGGCTCCGGATGGGGCGGCGCAGCCCCCCGGGGTGCGGGGCGGGCGGCTTGGGGGGTGAGGGGCGGCCCGGGCCCCCTCCAGCCGCCCACCCCTCCCGCAGGCAGCCCCTACGCGCTCATCGTGCGCCGCTACCTCTCTCTGCTGGATGCCGCCGTGGAGTTGGAGTTCCGTGATTACAGCGGCCCGCGCCTCGACCCGCGCTACCGCGTCCTGATGTTCGAGCACGCGCTGACCGCCGACGAGGCCAACAGGAAGTACAGGTGAGAGGGGGCAGGGGGTGTGCCGGCGCCCGGCCCTCGTGCGGGCGGTGACCCCTTGGTGTTGTTGGGGATGTGAGGTGCAGACGTGGCTGTGGGCACGAGCTGGAGAGCTGGGCGGGGAGGAACCTGATGAGGATCAGCGGGGACCGCGTGGGGTTCTGCTCCCTAAGATGAGCGATGGCGGCAGCGGTGCAGGTTGGGAGCTGAGCTGCTGGGAAGGAGCTCTGCAGATAAGGACCTGGGGGTTGTGGTGGCCGACAGGCAACCAGCAGTTGACCACAGGCTGACTGTGGACCAGCAGTGTGTGCTGGTGGCCAAGGAGGCCTGGAATGCAGTGCAGAGAGTGTGGCCAGCGGGGTGAAGGAGGTGATCCCCCCCTGTGCCCTGCCCTGGGGGGACACGGCTGGAGCAGTGCACCCAGTGCTGGGCTGCCCGGGTCCAGGCAGATGGGAACTGCTGGAGGAACCCAGTGGAGGATGCGGAGATGGTGGGGCCTGGAGCAGCTCCTGGTGGGGCCTGGGAGAGCCCTGGGCTGCGTGTGTGGAGGAGAGAAGGCTGAGGGACCTGTGTAGTGCCAAGGGAGACCTGAAGGGAAGGGCAGGGGAGGGGGCTGGGCTCCGTTCGGTGGTGCTCGACACCAGGACGAGGAGCAGCGGGCACAGACTGCAGCCCAGGGAGTTCATCTGAACGTGAGGAGGAATTGCTGTGCTGTGAGGGTGGCAGAGCCCTGGACCGGAGCCCAGAGAGGTGGGGGAGTCTCCTGTGGGGATCCCAAACCCTTCTGGACGCCGTGCAGCTGCTGAAGGAGCTGCTGTGGGGGGATGGAGGGGGCGGCTCCAGAGGTGCCTCCCAAGCCCCGCAGCTCTGGGATGCTGTGGTCAGCAGGGGGCCGGGCTGGGGCTGTGGGGTGCTGGGGTCGGGCCGTGTCCCCTCGTGCGCGTCCCCTGACTGCTTTCCCCCTCAGTTACAAAGGGCTGGTGGCTGAGGCGCTGCGGCAGCTGGTGGGGGAGGAGTGCTACCGGCAGGACGAGGTGCTGCCCCCGGGGTACTGCACAGGTAGGCTGCCGGCACCCAGCGGGGGGTTGTGCTGCCCGGGGGGGTCAGGGCAGCAGAGCTCTGCGCTTTGGGGAGGCGATTCGGGGCCCGCCGCTGACCCCGGCGCTTCCTCCGCAGACTTCCTGCTGTGGATTAACCGCTCGGGCACGGTGCTGCCCCTCTCCCGCGTCCCTGCAGCCTCCAAGGCCCCCCCCGCCGCCCCTCCCGCCGCCGTCTCCCTGCGCTCCAGCGTCCTGGCGCTCACCTCGGACTTGCAGGACTTTGCCCCCTTTGCTCCGGAGCCCCCCGGCAGCCCCCCGGCGGCGCGCCGGGAGAACAACCTGGCGGGGCGCTTCCTGTCCACGCTCTGCCCGGCCCCGGGGGGGCCCTGCTACCAGCCTCCCTCGGACTATTACTGCGCCCTAAGCAAAGAGTCTTCCCTGGAGAGTCAGGGCAGCTCCACGCTCAGCAGTCCTTCCGAGTGCCTCTCGGCGCAGCCCGCCGGCACCCCCGACTGCTCCCCGCGGGGCTCCTCCGCTGCCACCCTCTTCCAGTTCCCCATCGGGAAGATCCTGGAGGAGGAGGCGGCCGCCTGTCCCGGCCGCGAGCGCTCCTGCTTCCAGGGGGAGCAGCCCCACGAGGAAGCGGAGGGCCGCAGCCCAGCCCCGGCCGAGGACGCCCGCCCTCCGCCCTCGCCGTGCCGCCCCGGTCCGGCCAGGGGTCCCGCCGAGGGGCCGCCAGCTGCCGACGACATTCAGAGGTACCGAGCGGAGCTGCTCCGCGCGTTCATCCCCCCCCCCCCACCCCCCCGGACCTCCGAGAGGAGAGGTGCCCCTTCTGCAGCCCGGGGGGCTCCTCGGCCTCGGCCCGCAGCGTGGGGTGACGCCGCCCCCCTCCCACCGTCCCGTCCCTGTAGGGTGGTGCTGTCGGTCAACGACAAGTGGCATTACTGCCAGAACTCCGACATCCTGGTGGGCTCACGCGCCATGCGGGACCGGCATCTGCGCCTGCTGGGCTACTGTCTGGTGCAGGTGAGTGCGGGGCCGGGCCGAGCGGAGCGCGGGGGGCGGCAGCTCGGAGCTGGGAGCGTCCCCTCGGTTCCTCCTCCTGAGCGCTCGCCGGCGTTACGGGTGCAGGTCGGCCCGGCGGTGCCGTAAAGCGCAGCTTAAAGCTCCTTACTGCCCTCCTGCTGGCGGCCGCCGTGCCGGGCAGCTGCGGGTTTTGTAACCGAGGGTGGATGTGGCTCAGCGCTCCTTGCGGAGCTGGGATCCCGAGCATCGCGGGGGGGACGGGAGCGGGGCTGCGGGGGGTGGGGAAAGGCTGTACCCAGAGGGCGGTGGGCACGGAGCGGCTCCCCAGGGCAGCAGCGCAGCCCTGAGCTGCCGGAGCTCGTGGAGCCTCTGGGCAGCGCTGTGAGACACGGGGTCTGGCTGGCGCGTGGTTCTGTGCTCGGGGTTGGACTCGGTGGCCCCTGTGGGTCCCGTTGCTGTGGCTCCGTGGGCTGCTCCTTCCCTCCCCCACCGCTGCGTGCAGCGCTTCTGGTTTGCAGTCTGCTGCCAGCTCGGGCCCCGTGCCGCAGTGACAAACAGCTGTGGTTTCCTTCTGCATTTGTGGTTCCAGAGGTCCCTCCTTGCTCTGTTTGGTCATCCTTTGCAAAGAGCCCGAGGCGCTTTTAACTTCTTGCAGAAGCTGCTCCACACTCAGCTGTTCTCGCTCTCCTTGCTTGTCCCTGCCGGCTTGCTCAAAGGAGCTGTGCTGCAGCCTGGGACACCGGCGGGGCTCACGGGGTGCCCCCAGTCCACCCTGCTGGGCCAGGAGCTCCGTGGGACTCCAGGCTTTCTCCCCACCCCTTCAGGGCCCTTCCTGCGGTGCTGTTCCTCATCGGGCCGCTCCCTGGCAGCGGCTCCTGTGCTTTACAGCTGCAGCAGCTGCCTTAGTGGTTCCCCAGGGCTGTGCTTTTCTCACATTTCCTGGGAGGGAGGTGGAAGTGTCCCTTCGTGACCCTGAAGCTGCACGGGGCCCAATCTGCGGTGCTGTGACTCAGAGCTCCGCTGCAGTGCCGTGTGGGGCTGAAGGGAGGCCTGCACTGCTGGAGGCTGCGGGGTGCTGCCCCGGGGCTGCTCTCTGCCCCCGTTCTGTGGGCCCGGCCCTGGCAGCCATCCCATAAGGTGGCTCTTATCCTTCCTCATCTGCTCGTGCCCCTTGTCTGTGTGCAGCCGTGCCCCAGCAGCTTGTTCCCAGGTGCTGGAATTCCCCTCGTCGTTCTGCAGTCTCCCTTTGCAGACGTGTGGAGCAGCCCTGGGCTCCCCCAGCTCCTCTGTCCTTAGTCCCTCATGCAGGGGCTGTCGGTGTGATTTTGGTGATTTTGGGTCCTCCCTTTGGGCGCTGTGTGCCGGGCCCCAGGCAGGGCGCCGCAGGGGGGCCGTGGGGAGGCTGCAGCCCTGCCCGGCTCCACGGGGATGAAATTGGGACGAGCGGCACCCAGGAGGCAGAGCTGGCGTGCGGCCGTGGAGCGGGGACGGCGGGGCAGCGAGACCCCAACCGAGGACGGCAGCACTGACAGCCCTTGAAGGCGGTCCCGAGGCCCGTTTCTCCCCCGGGACGCTGCAGGTGGCCGCCCCCGTCCCCAGGGCCGGCTGTCCTCCACAGTCTGTGCCGGGCCGGGGGGGGGACGGAGGCAGCTTTGGAGAACGGCAGCGCGCGGCCCCTGACGCTTCTGTCCCTTTGCAGCTGCCCTACACGGAGCTGGAGAAGGTGAGTGGCATCGAGGAGGCCAAGCATTACCTGCGGCAGAAGCTGAGGGAGCTGCGATTCTGAGGGGCTCAGCCCAGCGCCGGGTGGGCGCTGGGGGGGCACGGAGCCCCCGGCCCGGGGGGGTGGGAAACGGAGCTGCCTCCGCCCGGGGGCACGGCCGTGCGGGGCCGAGGTGGTGCGAGATATTTATTGCCGATAGGGTGGGGAGGGGGCGTGAGCGGTGTGCGGGGGGAGCGAGGGGATGTGTGGGGCTGGGGGCCCTCAGCCCCGGGCCCGGGGTCACCGCAGGGGCCTGGCGTTCCTGGGGGTCCCCGACACGCTGCTGGGGATGGGGGGGGGGGCTGCGCCTGGCCCCCCAGGGCTGCGACAGCCACGCATTGGGGATGCTGCGGGGCCGGGCGCGGGTGGAGAGGGGGGCGCTTGGGAAGCGGGGAGAACTTTACAATAAAACCGGTGAAAAGTGTGCAAAGTCCGTTCTCTTTATTGGCGTGGGGCAGCGCCCCGCCTGCGGCCCCTGGGCGGCCGGGGGGCACGACGGCAGCGCTCCCCGACCCCCTGGGCTGCCGGCAGCCGGAGGGGCTCAGCTCCCCTCAGCCCACCGCGCTCGTAACGCCGTTTATTGCCATCGGGGTCACCCCGTTAAAGAAAAGCGGGGTTCTGGAAACACCTGATCGTCGGGTGGGAGCGCGGGGCCGGGGCGGGGCGCGGACCTGCGGCGCTGCAGGGTGGCGGTGGGGGGGGGCTCCGCCCCACGGCACGGTCGGGACGCGGCCGAGGGACCCCCGACCGCGGCGGAGGCGAGCGGGGCCGGCTGGGCTGCGGGCCGGCTTCTCTTTGGCGGAGCCCCGAAGGCGCGGGGTGCCGGGCACGGTCGTGCGTGGGGAGCCGGCCGTGCCCGGCGCGCTGTTTGGCCGCGGGGCTCAAACCGGCATCGGCATCTCGTTGTACTCATCCACGCCTTCCCGTTCGTCCAGGATCGGCTCGGCTTCGTCCGCATCCAGCTGGGGAGGTGCGGGGTGAGAGGCGGAGGGGGCTGCGCCCGGCGCCCCCCAGAGCCGGGCGGGTACTTACACACTTCATCTCGCGGTCGGTGAAGATGCGGCTCAGCAGGCACATGCGGAGTGGCACGGTGAGGATGAGGATGAAGGGGAAGGCCAGGGACGCCACGGTGGACATGACGGCCCAGAGCACGGCCAAGCATGCCAGCTGCAGCCCGGTGAAGAGGTGCATGCGCAGCGTGCGTACCTGCATGGGGGCGGGCGTCAGGGCGCGCGGGACCCTGCGTCCCCCCTCCTCCCGTCCGGCTCCCCTCCCTGCCGCGTGGCTCCCGCAGCCCGCACTGCGGCCCTAAGCGAGGCGCCCCGCTACACCCAGCCCTGCCGCGGCCCCGGCTGAGGCTCCGGCCCCCCCTCCGGCAGGGCACGGCCTCTCCCACCCCCAGAGCGGCCCCGGGACCCTCCGACCTTTTTGACATAGGGGACATCGGGGTGGTGCTTGGGGGGCATCAGCAGCAGCTGCAGGCGCTCGTAGAACTGGATGCCGTTCAGGGAGGTGACGCCCATATAGAGGAAGATCCCGAAGAGCACAGCCAGCGGGATCTGGCGCAGCAACTCCCCGATGACGATGGACAGCCCTAAGGACGGGGAGGGGGCGGGGGGGTCGGCAGTGGCGTGCAAGGAGGAAACGGCGGAGCCCCGCGGCCACGTCCCGGCAGGCACCTACCGACGAGCACGGCCACCAGCAGCCCGGTGACGCGCTGCTCCTTCACCTCCTGGATCTTGGGTTTGTCCCCCGGCGCCACCGCCTTGCTCATGACGGTGAGGGCGTTGGCGTGAGTGACGGAGCGCACGGTGGCGGCGGCGAGCCAGGGCAGCCCGAAGAGAGCGAAGAATCCTCCCATGGCCACGATGAGCAGCAGGTCGAGGTGGAACCCGGAGCCCTTCTGCAGCATCCGCTCCTTCTTGCTGATGATCAGCCTGGGCACAAGGGCGGACTGTTGGCGGCGCTCGGCTCAGCGCGGGTGGGCACGGCTCAGCATGGCACGGCACAGCTTAGAATGGCTCAGCATGGCATAGCTTAGGATGGCACGGCACAGTTTGGCAAGGGTCAGCACGGTATGGCACGGCACGGGTCGTCCTGACATGGAATGGCGGTTTGGCAAGGCTCAGCACTATGAGGCATGGCTCAGCATGGCCCAGGCGGGCATGGCTCAGCATGGCACGGCATGGCACAGTTTGGCACGGCAGAGCAGAGCAGGGCACAGCACAGCTTGGAATGGCTCAGCGTAGCTCAGCACAGCACAGTTTGGCCCGACGAGCGCAGCACGGCACGGCGCAGATCGGCACGGCGCTCCCAGCCCTGTGCACGTCCCAGCCCGGCCCCGCTGCGCTCACGTGGTGATCTGCGTCTCCATGAAGATGAGGATGAAGACGAGGACGGCAGGGAGGCCGCTGGCCACCATCATCCACACCGGGAAGTCGCTCCTCTCGCCCAGCGGGTTGATCACCCAGCCCCGCTTATCGGGCGCCGTCACCGAGAACCCGCTGGGCACGCTCAGCTTCTGCAGGGCACAGGAGGCTGTGGGGTCACCGGCTCCCACGGGGAGAGGGCTGCCCCCATCCCACACCGGGGACCCCCTCAGAGCCCAACCCAAAGGGCTCCAGGCCCAGATACCGGAGGGCAGCATCCCATGAGGGGCCAGGGGAGCGCGTGGGGATCCTGGGCGCTGACCTGCGTGTAGGTGTCGCGGATGCTGTAGTCCACCAGAACCATCACCAGGATGGCGATGGGCACCCCGAAGTCCCCGATGAGGCGCCGGATCTGTTGGAAGGACGGAGTCAGCCCGGCCCCGAACCCCCCGACCACCCTTGGGCTCTCTGTGCCCCCAAAGCCGGGCTCACCCCGTGCCCACGCCGCCGTCCCGCCTGCCCCACGCACCCGTCCAGGGAAGAAGCGGCTGTTCTTGAACTTGCGCAGGAAGAAGGCGATGAAGAAGGTGCCGGCCATGAGCACCAGGGAGAGCAGCGCCGTGTTGGGCTGCCCCGTCACCTTGGTGGCCCCGCGCTGCGCCGTGCCGTTGGGTGCCGCGGTGCCGTTGCTCCACACCGTGCCGTTGGGCTGAGCGCAGCCGTGCAGGGGGTGCTCCTGGAAGATCTGTGCAGTGCGGGGCGTCAGGAGCATCCCGGCCCCGCAGCACCCACAGCACCCGCAGCACCCGCAGCACCCGCAGCTCACCTTGCCCAGCTTGGAGAAGGTCTCGTAGATGAAGATGAGGGAGATGAGGAAGGAAAAGATCTCCTGGGTGAAGCGCGAGACGAAGCGCACCAAGAAGCTGCCCTCGCAGGCCACCATCAGCAGCACGATCAGGATGAGCCAGAAGCCGATCCACACGCGCCCCACCAGGTACTCCAGCCCGTTGGATGTGCAGAACTGCAGCACAGACGGGGTGAGCGGGGGCGGCCATAGGGACCCCACAGCCGGGAGCAGCCCCTGCCCACCGTGAAGAAGGCCTCCTCGAAGACGAGCAGCGGCCCCGAGAAGCCAACGATGAGCAGGGGCTGCGCACCCAGCAGGCAGAACAGCACGCCCTGCAGCGACGTGGAGATGATCAGCTCTGACACCCCGATCAGGCCGTGCGTCTTCTCCCCTGCGGAAAGCACGGGGTCAGAAAAGGCCCGTGGGCTTGGGCCAAGGCTCCTCACTACGCACCGCACTCCTCCGTGCCGCGCAGCGCTCTGCACAGCTCCATAGGGCGCTCTGCACAGCTCCATAGGGCGCTCCACTCCATCCCCACACAGCGCTGCCCCATCCGGTTGCACCCCACGCCTGTGCTCACCCAGCAGCCCCCCGAAGGTGATGGCCGGGGACAGCGCGGCAAAGTAGATGAAGATGACGGCGGCGATGCACTGCGGGTTCAGGGCGTCCCTGAAGTCGCTCAGGTAATGGGGGTATCGGCGCCGCACGTCCCGGATCAGCCCCCCGAAGGGCCGCCCCGTGCGCCGCAGGGGATCGTCCTCATCCTCATCCTCAGCCACCTTCAGCTTCAGCAACGCTGCACCCGGATGGACGGACAGATGGACGGTCGGCCCCGGCCACCCCACTCCCGCCCCGCCGTGCCCCAGCCCACCTTTCTCCTCGGGGGATTTGGGCTCCAGCAGCAGCCTCCTCTCCTGCTCCTCGCGTTTCTTCAGCATCTCACGCTGGAAATGTGCGACGCTGCGCAGCAGCTCCTCGCCCTGCACCTCGGAGGGCGGCAGCACCACGCTGCAGTCCAGGAACTCGTTGATGGCCGTCAGCAGGTCGTGCCGGTCGTCCGCCAGGTAGGCGGCCTCGTGGAATTGCTGCGGGCAGAGGGGTCAGGGCGGGCTGATGGGCACCGGCCAGGGGAGACAGGAGTGGGAACAGGGCACAGGGATGGGAATGGAAACGGGGCACGGGGATGGCGCTGCGGGCGGGGGCACCCACCTTGTCGGACATGAGGGTGGAGATGGAGCGCCCGATCTCATGGTAATCCATGTGGGTGCTGCTAGGGCCCAGCAGCACGAAGAGGAAGCGCACGGGGACGGGGACCTCCAGCACCGAGTCCAGCTCCACCGCCTCCTGCAGCCGCACGAAGGCCATGGTGGGCTGGTCCAGGAACTCCACGCAGCCTGCGGGGCGCAGCGCTCAGCACGGGGCGCCATGGGGTGCACAGCACACAACCCCCCCCCCCTCCCGCCACCCCTCCGTACCCACGAGCACCACGGTGGCCTCGGCGTCGTCGGGGATCTTCTCCAGCAGCTTCAGCTCGTGCTTGGACTTGGAGCGGGTGATGCCGGCGGGGGGCGCGGGGGGCGGGACCTCACGCTGCGGGCACGGGGTCAGCGGTGCCCGAGGATGAGGAGCGGCGGCGGAGGGGGGGGGGAAGGGGGAGGAAGGGCTGCTCACCTCCCGCTCCACGTCCACGCGCGTGTCGTGCTCAGCACCGTGCCCGGCGATGAGGGGCTCGGTGACGGCCGGCTCACCGCCCTCAGCCACGTGGTTGGTGCTGTGGTGGTGCACCAGCAGCGAGCCCAGGCTGCCGGCTGAGATGTTCCGGGGGAACGAGAACTCCTTCTCGTCGCTCGGGTGGCTGCAGACGGGCACAGAGCTGCGTGCGGAAGCCGAGCGCCCGGGCCGGCGCCTCCCAGCGCCGCGCGGCCCCGGCCCCGCACCCACCTGTGCTTGAGCAGCAGCGCACGCAGCACGTTGGCGCGGTCCTCAGCCCGGATCTGGTCGGTGATGACCATCTGCTCCACCACCTGGTGGGCCACGCCCGGCAGCGTCTTCTGGTCCAGATCCAGCAGCACGGCGCCTGGGGGGCAGCGGGCTGAGCGGGGACCCCCCTGCGCGCACCCCCGGGGGTCGGCCCCGCGCCGTACCGTGGGACAGCGTCTTGCGCAGCTCCAGCAGGCTGCGGAAGGACAGCGAGGCCACGTGAGGTTTCCCCCAGCGGTCCGTCTCCTCCTCCACGTCCTCCTCAAACTTGATCCAGCGCGCCGTCTCCTTCCATTGCAGCTCCTGGTTCTTGTCCAGCACCAGCTCGTTCAGCTCCACGAACACCTGCGGCGGTGCGGTTCGGTGGGTGCCCCGCAGCACGACGCGGGGCGGCCCCCCCCCCCCCCTCCGGGACCCCCGTCCCGATACAACCCACCTCGTGGGGCTGCCGGTCCGACCTGCGCGGCCGCGCGCTCTGCTCGCGGTGCTCCTTACCGACGTGCACCACCTGCGCCTTGGCGCTCTTCCGCACCAGGTGCCGCCGCACGCCGGGCACGTCCTCGAAGCGGTGACCTGCGGCAAGGGGAAGCGGCGGGCGGGTGGGCGAGGGTGGCGGGCGCAGCCCCGCGGGACGGGGCGAGCAGCGGGGAGGAGAGCCCGGGCACCGCCGGAGCGAGAGCGGCCGCTCCGGGAAGCGCCGTCGTGGCGCACGCGGTGCCGGAGGGCTCCGAACCGCGACTGCGGGGCGCTCTGGGGAGGCGCCGCCGCCGCTTCCCGCTCCACGCGCCCGGCCCCGCGTCCCCGCACGAGGCCTCGCTCGCCCCGCGCACCGCACCGGGCCCCCCGGACCCCACCACCCCCGGGGCGCGGGCGCCGCACGCACTCTTCATGTAGTCGAGGTCGGCCGATGCCAAAGTTTGCGCCTCCGATTCATCCGTGGGCACCTTCTGGTACTGCGCCTGCTCCGCGCCCGTCATGCTGCCGATGCGGCGCCGCTCGTGCAGGTTGTAGCTGCGGTGCCCGGGCTGCGCCCTGCCCGCGGGGCGCCCGGGGGAGCCGCCATCCTCGGGGACGGCGCTGCCCTCGGCTGCACGGCCCTCCTCGGCGCCGGGGCTGCAACACACGCAGCCCGTGGCACCGCGGTGCAGCCATCCCGCACGGCCCGTGGCACAGGACCCGGCGCCGCGCACAGCCGCGGGGCGCGGCACAGCCTCCGCTCACCTGGCTGCCGGGGGGGCCGGGGCTCCGTGGGGCTCCGCCGTGGGGCCGGGTGGCGCCGGGGGGGCCGGAGGCTCCTCCACACGGCGCTCGGTCACCTCGTCCTCCTGCAGGAAGAACTGCACCGAGAGGCTTGGCACGGCCAGCAGCGGCCCCGCGCCCCGCGCCGCCCCTACCTGCACCCCCTCGGCGGGGCCGCCCTGCAGCTCCTCGGCCGAGCGCTCCGTCTCGGTGTCGCACGCTTCCTCCTCATCCTCCTCCCCCTCCTCGATGGGAGGATTCTCCCCGGGGGCGGCCGCTCGCCCGCGCTTCTTCCTGCCCTTTTTGGGGGCCCCTTTCTTGCGGCGCGCGTCAGGCGGCAGATGCGCGGACAGGGGGTGGTGGATGTGCAGCGAGGACTGCCGGTGGTCTGCGGGGTGGCGCGGGTGTTGGGGTGGCTGTCCCCGCCCCGCGCCCTCCCCCCCCGCGCCCCGTACCCCACTCACACTCGAAGTCCTCCTCCCCGTAGATGCGCCCCGGCTCCTCCACGCTGCGCGGGTGCGCGTCGCTGAGGATCTCCTCGAAGCGCTCCACGCCCAGCGCCTTGTTCAGGTCCTTCTCCTCTTCCTCAGCCAGCGGCGGCGAAGCGGGGCCCGGCGCGGGCGGCTCGGGCTGCGGACGGGACGGGGCGGGGCTGGGCCGGGCCGGGTGCGTGCCACGGCTCCGTACGGTGCGGACGCCGCCACGGCCCTGCGGCACCGCGGGGAACGGACATCCCGCACGCCCCCACGGCACGGACACCCCCGTGGCACCCCCGGGTCCGTCACCCTCACCGCACTCCCGGACGCAGCCCTCCCCCGTGCCACCCCGGACACGGACGCCCCGCACGCCCCCGCGGCACCGCAAGGCGCGCGCATCCCGCATACCACCGCGGCAGCCCCGGGCGCAGCCGCCCCGCGCAGCCCCAGGACCCCGCACCCGAAGGAAGCGGCCCCGCGCCCCCCCCGGCTCCGCGCCCCACACCCCCGTGTCACCTCCCTGCGCCCGCACCGCCCCGGGACGGCTGCCAGCTGCAGGGTGCGGGTGTGGGCGCGGACGCGGGATATGGGGGCGGGGTGCGGGATGGGATTTGATTGCGGATGCGGGGTGCGGGCCGTACCTGAGTCATGGCGGAGCCCTCTCCCTCCGCAGCGCTCGCGGCGCTTTATCGGAAGGTCACGGCGGTGGAGGGGGGGGCGGCGCGGGGGGCGGCGGCTCCGTCCCCCCCCCTCGGCAAACACCCGCGGAGCCGCCCCGCTCTGCCTCAAGGTGACAGCGCAGAGGGCAGCGCAGCGCAGCAGCATCCCGGCCCCCCCCCCCCCCTCCCCTTCCCGGGCTGTGCTATGCGCGGCGCCGCCGGAATGCGCCCCCCCGGGCGGTGCGCGGCCCTCCGGAACGCGGCTCTGCCCCCGGCCCTGCCCGGATCCCGCTCGGGGTTTGCGTTGTCGAACCCCTCGGCACCGCCCGTTCCCTTCCCCCCAAGGTCTCCCCCGGGACGACTCCGCGGAGGGGGTGGCACGGCTGTAGGGCCGCCCCCCGCAGCCGGGGGGTGCGGGGGTGCCGCTGGCGCCCCGCCCCACAGCTCGGGACCCCCCCACGATGGCAGCCCCCACCTCCAGCAGTGTCCTCTCTGCCACACGGTCACCCCCCAGACCACCACTGAGGACCGGGGTGGCCCCAAAGAGGTCCCAGGAGCCGACCCCCCCTCCAGCCCAGAGCCCCCCCAGCCCCCTCCCAGCCCTCTTCCCTTTGCTGCCCCATGACTCCCCTCGCCGTCCCCACCGGCGGTGCCACAGCGCCGGATCCCACAAGCCCTCCTCAGGACACCCCCACCCCCCCACCACATCCCCTGCCCCAGCGCTGAGCTCCGGCTGCGGTTACACCGAGGACCCCCCAGCAAACCCACCCCGCCGGGCCGGGACGCCGGCGCTGTGCCATCCCCACACCGGGTGGGCGATGCCGCAAAGCCCCCTGCACTCTGTCACCTGCAGGACAGCGCGGCCGGGCGGTGCGGGGTGCTGAGCAGCGCCTTACCGCGATGTGCAGGAGGAAATCCATGGTGGCACAGTGGCAGGGAAGGGGCGCAGAGCTGTGCCAACCACAGACCCATCCCCGGTCACATGCCACCAACGCAGCCACGGTACGGGACGGCGAGGGGTTAATCGTTAACCAAACAACTGCGGTCCATAAACCCGCCGAGCTGAGCACCCGGCACGGCATCGGCACAGCCGGCACCTGAGGGTACCCCGGCCCCACGGCTCAGCCTCACGGCGCTGCCCATAACCGCACCGGGGCAGTTGCCGTGTGCCCGGATGGCAACCCTAGGGTGCATGGGAGGGCTGCGCAGCGCCACGTGCCGTGCTGCGCCGTGCCACGCCGTGTGCTGCGCCACGCTGACCCCCGCTGCCCCGTGCCATGCCGTGCCGTGCCGCCCCCCTCAATGCCGCGCTGACGCACGCCGTGCCGCGCCGCGCCGACGGTGCCGTGCCCCCACGCTGCGCCTCCGCCCCTCTCCCCGCCGCCCCGTGTGTTCACTCACGCTCTCGAAGGCGAGGAGACGATGTGGTGCAGCTCGGAGGACACCGGGGAGCGGCTCATGGTGCCGTCGGGCGCAGCTCAGCCCTTCTCCTTCTCGCGGGGGCTCAGAGGGCGGTGTGGGCGCAGCATAACCTGCGGGGCACGGCGGGGTCGGTGCGGGTCTCCCGGTGCCGGCCCGGAGCCGCGGTCGGCGTCGCCTCGGGCTGACCCGGGGCCGGGGAGGGAAAGAAAACAGCGCTGCGGGCTGCGCCCCGCGGACGGCTCCGGGAGGGTTTGTGTTGGCCGCGGGGCCGAGCGTCGGGGCGGCGGCCAAGAGCAACGCCGGAGAGCGGAGCTTGGATGGGGCCCAGCGCCGCGGCGCGACCCCGACCGCGCACCCAGCCCCAGCCCCCCCCCGCTGGGCGCCACGGACGGCGCCGGTCCCCCCCGCGGCCCCCACCTGCCCCGGGCAGCTCCGCGTGTGCGGCGAAGCCCTCGGAGCTGCGGTTATTGCGGCCGGAGGTGGCCTCATGTGACGGCACAGACCGGGCGCAGGGATGACCGCGCCTCACATGGGTGCCCGTCATCGCCCCCCCCTCACCGCCGTGTGCCGGACGGCCTCCAAATCCCGCTCTTCCCAGGACTTTTCCTGACGCTGTGCCCATCGGCACGGGCAGGCACGGCACAGATAAGCACCGCTGTGCCTGCCGCGCCGCGCTTCCGTCCCATTCCAAAAGCATTGGCTGCAGTCGGGCTCTGGAGCCCAACCCCTGCACCAGCTGCTCCCTGCAGGCACCGCAGCTGCTGCTTCGCTGCACGGGTTGCAGCCTCCTGAACACCTGCTGGGCTGCGCAGAGCCGAGCCGGGCTGCCCGGGGCTCCACTGTGGGTAATAACGTAGGGACCACCGCGGGGAGTTCTCTAAGCAAATCCACGGGGACCAATATGGGGACATCCACGGGAACCTCTGTGAGTACAGCCGTGGGGACATCCACGGGGACAACAGCCATGGGAACATCACGGGAACATCCACGGGCGCCACCACCCCCATGGGCACCCGCTGCCGCCAGCCCCCAACCAGAGCCATCAATTCGGCAGTGCCACCACAGCCGTGCAGGGAACACGGCCTCCTCGGGTGACCCCGCTGGAAACGGTGACGACGCCGGTGCCAGGGTGGCGACTGAGTCACCGTGAGCACAGCGGGGCAGAAGAGGAACGTCTCGCTCCGTGCCAGGAGAGGAACCGCGTGCAGGCTGAGTCAGGGGGCTTCCCGGAGCCCCCAACCCAGGTGAGGAGCGCGCAGGGGGTGCGGTGCCCCCCCTGTGTGCCGCCTTTCCCAGGCTCTCGGCGCGGCACAATGGGCTCTTGTTTGCGGGACCAATCCAGATAAGCAGGGCAGGTCCGCGATAGGGAGATAGCGCTGCCAACACCGCCGCGCTCCATTAATTACCTCCTGGCTCCGATTAGCGCCTGTGCGTGAGCCGGCTCTGCTGCCCCCGCCCCGCGCTGCCATGCATTCCTGGGGCCAGCCTCGACCTGCCCGCCTGATCCCGCCTAAGACGATTACAGGGCACCGTCCCGGCCGCCGCACCGCGCCCCGACGGGGCTGCGGCACCGCTGCGCCCGCACGGCCACGGCACCGCACCGGGGAGCGGAGCGGCACGCAGCGAGGGGACCCGCGGCCGGCAGCGCCACGTGGGCGCAGCACCTGCAATCGTCCTGCTGGAGACCCGCAGCGAGGCCCTGTGGGCAGCACGCTCCCAAGAAGCATCTTCAGGTGCGCCATCCGTGTGCGTGCACCACTGCCGTGTGTGCCATCCTGTGTGCCACCTGTGTGCCATCCCGTGTGCCATCCCTGTGCGCACCACTGCCGTGTGAGCGCCGTCCCCATGAGCACCACACACGCCCCAGGCTCACGCTGTTGTTTTGCACACATTGGATGCCCAGGAGACAGGGAGAAGCTGAGAGCCCCACAGCTGCCCCGCTGCTCGCCAGGCGCCGACACGGAGCTCTTCACATCCATCCACCCCCTTGGGGGCCGCCGGCCCCCATCCCCACATCCGGTGCCGCCGGTGCGGCACGGAGCGGCTCGGAGTGCCCCGGCGTGCCGGCAGAGCGAGGAGCCGGGCACACCGCCACGTCCCGGCCCGGCTCACCCGAGGCTCCGCGCGGTCCCGGTGCCACCGCCGCCCCTTCCCGTGGCGGTGACCGCGGGATGGATCGGCGCCGCCTCCCCCGGGCTCAGCCCCGCGGGGTTTTGTGCTGCGCGCTGCAACTTCAGAAACCGCCACCAAAAATATCGCCCGCCCCGCGGTGACCTCAAAGCCGTCGGGGCCAGGAAATGAATCACGGCGCCGCGCCGCGCCCCCCGCGGGACCGAACCCGAATCCCCCTACGGGGACGCGGAACGGAGCCGCGGCTCAGCCCCACTCACCCCATCGCCCCGCGGTATCTCCGCGGTTCCGGGGCTTTGGCCGCCGCCGTCCGTCGGTCCGTCCGCGCCCCTCTCCGCCCCGCGGGGCTCTTATAGCGGTGCGCGCGGAAGAAGAGTGGCGGCGACGGAGCGCGGCGGAGCGCTTTGTTCCATCCCAACGGCGGCGGTGCCAACTCCGAAGCGCTCCGCCGCGGCCACACCTCCGTGCGGCGGGGGGGGGGCACGGCCGGGGGGCTCTCCCGGCTGGGAAGGGGGGGGGGGGGGCGGGTCGGGGTCACAGCCCGGTTCGGAGCGGGGGGCGGCCCAGCTTTAATAGCGGTGCTGTGTAAGGAGCGCCGCCCGCCCCCCCGCAGCCCCGCCGGCACCGCCCCCCCGAGTCCTGCGGGAGGGGGGTGGGAGGAATGGAGGAAGTGCTCCCGGTGCCCCGCAAAGAGCGAAAGCGCATCTCGGTGCCCGGTGGGCCGCCTGGAGCCGTGGAACGACCCCGAGGGTCCGCCCCGCCCGCACCGAACGGAGTCCCGGTTGTGCTCCCCCGCATCCCCGTCCGCGCACCCGAGCACCACCATGGCGGGCAGAGCGGGGCCGCCCGTGCCGTGTGCCGGGTTGGCCCCGCTGGAGCCGCGGCACCGAGCCCCGCACCGTCCCGCCTTCGTCTCTTACCGGGGCTCCGGCGCGGCGGGAGGCTCGGCGGGGCGGGGGCCGGGTGGAGCGGGGCGGATTCCGGAAGCCCCAAACGGGCACAGCCCCGCGCAGGAGCGGGGAGCGAACACCGAACCCGGAACCGCACCCGGAACCGCCCGGCGGCGGCGGCGGCGGGGATCGAACCGCCGGCCGGATGAGTGGAGTGGGCGGGGCCAAGGGAGGGAGGGACCGATAGGGG
>NW_027638999.1:0-54951 GCF_951394365.1 Tetrao urogallus
ACCTCATACAGACCTCACCTGACGGCATACCGACCAAATGACGTCACCCGCACCAAAGACGTCCGGCGCACAAATGACGCAGAACGCCCCAAATCACGTAAAAAACACCATATCACCTCATACAGACCTCACCTGACGGCATACCGACCAAATGACGTCACCCGCACCAAATGACGTCCGGCGCACCAAATGACGCAGAACGCCCCAAATCACGTAAAAAAAACACCATATCACCTCATACAGACCTCACCTGACGCATACCGACCAAATGACGTCACCCGCACCAAATGACGTCCAGCGCACCAAATGACGCAGAACGCCCCAAATCACGTAAAAAACACCATATCACCTCATACAGACCTCACCTGACGGCATACCGACCAAATGACGTCACCCGCACCAAATGACGTCCGGCACACCAAATGACGCAGAACGCCCCAAATCACGTAAAAAACACCATATCACCTCACACAGACCTCACTGACGGCATACCGACCAAATGACGTCACCGCACCAAATGACGTCCGGCGCACCAAATGACGCAGAACGCCCCAAATCACGTAAAAAACACCATATGACCTCATACAGACCTCACCTGACGTCATACCGACCAAATGACGTCACCCGCACCAAATGACGTCCGACGCACCAAATGACGCAGAACGCCCCAAATCACGTAAAATAACACCATATCACCTCATACAGACCTCACCTGACGTCATACCGACCAAATGACGTCACCCGCACCAAATGACGTCCGGCGCACCAAATGACGCAGAACGCCCCAAATCACGTAAAAAACACCATATCACCTCATACAGACCTCAGCTGACGTCATACCGACCAAATGACGTCACCCGCACGAAATGACGTCGGCGCACCAAACGACGCAGAACGCCCAAATCACGTAAAAAACACCATATCACCTCACACAGACCTCACCTGACGTCATACCGACCAAATGACGTCACCCGCACCAAATGACGTCCGGCGCACCAAATGACGCAGAACGCCCCAAATCACGTAAAAAACACCATATCACCTCATACAGACCTCACCTGACGTCATACCGACCAAATGACGTCACCCGCACCAAATGACGTCCGGCGCACCAAATGACGCAGAACGCCCCAAATCACGTAAAAAACCCCATATCACCTCATACAGACCTCACCTGACGTCATACCGACCAAATGACGTCACCCGCACCAAATGACGTCCGGCGCACCAAATGCCGCAGAACGCCCCAAATCACGTAAAAAACACCATATCACCTCATACAGACCTCACCTGACGGCATACCGACCAAATGACGTCACCCGCACCAAATGACGTCCGGCGCACCAAATGACGCAGAACGCCCCAAATCACGTAAAAAACACCATATCACCTCATACAGACCTCACCTGACGGCATACCGACCAAATGACGTCACCCGGACCAAATGACGTCCGGCGCACCAAATGACGCAGAACGCCCCAAATCACGTAAAAAACACCATATGACCTCATACAGACCTCACCTGACGGCATACCGACCAAATGACGTCACCCGCACCAAATGACGTCCGGCGCACCAAATGACGCAGAACGCCCCAAATCACGTAAAAAACACCATATCACCTCATACAGACCTCACCTGACGGCATACCGACCAAATGACGTCACCCGCACCAAATGACGTCCGGCGCACCAAATGACGCAGAACGCCCCAAATCACGTAAAAAACACCATATCACCTCATACAGACATCACCTGACGGCATACCGACCAAATGACGTCACCCGCACCAAATGACGTCCGGCGCACCAAGTGACGCAGAACGCCCCAAATCACGTAAAAAACCCCATATCACCTCATACAGACCTCACCTGACGTCATACCGACCAAATGACGTCACCCGCACCAAATGACGTCCGGCGCACCAAATTCCGCAGAACGCCCCAAATCACGTAAAAAACACGATATCACCTCATACAGACCTCACCTGACGGCATACCGACCAAATGACGTCACCCGCACCAAATGACGTCCGGCGCACCAATGACGCAGAACGCCCAAATCACGTAAAAACACCATATCACCTCATACAGACCTCACCTGACGGCATACCGAACAAATGACGTCACCCGCACCAAATGACGTCCGGCGCACCAAGTGACGCAGAACGCCCCAAATCACGTAAAAAACACCATATCACCTCATACAGACCTCACCTGACGGCATACCGAACAAATGACGTCACCCGCACCAAATGACGTCCGGCGCACCAAAGGACGCAGAACGCCCCAAATCACGTAAAAAACACCATATGACCTCATACAGACCTCACCTGACGTCATACCGACCAAATGACGTCACCCGCACCAAATGACGTCCGGCGCACCAAATGACGCAGAACGCCCCAAATCACGTAAAAAACACCATATCACCTCATACAGACCTCACGTGACGTCATACCGACCAAATGACGTCACCCGCACCAAATGACGTCCGGCGCACCAAATGACGCAGAACGCCCCAAATCACGTAAAAAAACCATATGACCTCATACAGACCTCACCTGACGGCATACCGACCAAATGACGTCACCCGCACCAAATGACGTCCGGCGCACCAAATGACGCAGACGCCCAAATCACGTAAAAAACACCATATCACCCTCATACAGACCTCACCTGACGTCATACCGACCAAATGACGTCACCCGCACCAAATGACGTCCGGCGCACCAAATGACGCAGAACGCCCCAAATCACGTAAAAAACACCATATCACCTCATACAGACCTCACCTGACGTCATACCGACCAAATGACGTCACCCGCACCAAATACGTCCGGCGCACCAAATGACGGAGAACGCCCCAAATCACGTAAAAAACACCATATCACCTCACACAGACCTCACCTGACGTCATACCGACCAAATGACGTCACCCCGCACCAAATGACGTCCCGGCGCACCAAAGGACGCCAGAACGCCCCAAATCACGTAAAAAACACCATATCACCTCATACAGACCTCACCTGACGTCATACCGACCAAATGGACGTCACCCGCACCAAATGACGTCCGGCGCAAAAAATGACGCAGAACGCCCCAAATCACGTAAAAACACCATATCACCTCATACAGACCTCACCTGACGGCATACCCGACCAAATGACGTCACCCGCACAAATGACGCCCGGCGCACCAAATGACGCAGAACGCCCCAAATCACGTAAAAACACCATATCACCTCATACAGACCTCACCTGACGGCATACCGACCCAATGACGTCACCCGCACCAAATGACGTCCGGCGCACCAAATGACACAGAACGCCCCAAATCACGTAAAAAACCCATATCACCTCATACAGACCTCACCTGACGTCATACCGACCAAATTGACGTCCACCGCACCAAATGACGTCCGGCACACCAAATGACGCAGAACGCCCCAAATCACGTAAAAAACACCATATCACCTCATACAGACCTCACCTGACGGCATACCGACCAAATGACGTCACCCGCACCAAATGACGTCCGGCGCACGAAATGACGCAGAACGCCCCAAATCTCGTAAAAAACACCATATCACCTCATACAGACCTCACCTGACGTCATACCGACCAAATGACGTCACCCGCACCAAATGACGTCCGGCGCACCAATTATGACGCTGAACGCCCCAAATCACGTAAAAAACCCCATATGACCTCATACAGACCTCACCTGACGGCATACAGACCAAATGACGTCACCCGCACCAGATTACGTCCGGCGCACCAAATGACGCAGAACGCCCCAAATCACGTAAAAAACACCATATCACCTCACACAGACCTCACCTGACGTCATACAGACCAAATGACGTCACCCGCACCAAATGACGTACGGCGCACCAAACGACGCAGAACGCCCCAAATCACGTAAAAAACACCATATCACCTCACACAGACCTCACCTGACGTCATACCGACCAAATGACGTCACCCGCACCAAATGACGTCCGGCACACCAAATGACGCAGAACGCCCCAAATCACGTAAAAAACACCATATCACCTCATACAGACTCACCTGACGGGCCATACCGACCAAATGACGTCACCCGCACCAAATGACGTCCGGCGCACCAAATGACGCAGACGCCCCAAATCTCGTAAAAAACCCCATATCACCTCATACAGACCTCACCTGACGTCATACCGACCAATGACGTCACCCGCACCAAATGACGTCCGGCGCACCAAATGACGCTGAACGCCCCAAATCACGTAAAAAACCCATATGACCTCATACAGACCTCACCTGACGGCATACCGACCAAATGACGTCACCCGCACCAGATTACGTCCGGCGCACCAAATGACGCAGAACGCCCCAAATCACGTAAAAAACACCATATCACCACACACAGACCTCACCTGACGTCATACAGACCAAATGACGTCACCCGCACCAAATGACATCCGGCGGCACCAAATGACGCAGAACGCCCCAAATCACGTAAAAAACACCATATCACCACACACAGACCTCACCTGACGTCATACAGACCAAATGACGTCACCCGCACCAAATGACGTCCGGCGCACCAAACGACGCAGAACGCCCCAAATCACGTAAAAAACACCATATCACCTCACACAGACCTCACCTGACGTCATACCGACCAAATGACGTCACCCGCACCAAATGACGTCCGGCGCACCAAATGACGCAGAACGCCCCAAATCACGTAAAAAACACCATATCACCTCATACAGACCTCACCTGACGGCATACCGACCAAATGACGTCACCCGCACCAAATGACGTCCGGCGCACCAAATGACGCAGAACGCCCCAAATCTCGTAAAAAACCCCATATCACCTCATACAGACTCACCTGACGTCATACCGACCAAATGACGTCACCCGCACCAAATGACGTCCGGCGCACCAAATGACGCTGACGCCCCAAATCACGTAAAAAACCCCATATGACCTCATACAGACCTCACCTGACGGCATACCGACCAATGACGTCACCCGCACCAGATTACGTCCGGCGCACCAAATGACGCAGAACGCCCCAAATCACGTAAAAACACCATATCACCACACACAGACCTCACCTGACGTCATACAGACCAAATGACGTCACCCGCACCAAATGACGGTCCGGCGCACCAAATGACGCAGAACGCCCCAAATCACGTAAAAAACACCATATCACCTCACACAGACCTCACCTGACGTCATACCGACCAATGACGTCACCCGCACCAAATGACATCCGGCGACCAAATGACGCAGAACGCCCCAAATCACGTAAAAAACACCATATCACCTCATACAGACCCTCACCTGACGGCATACCGACCAAATGACGTCACCCGCACCAAATGACGTCCGGCGCACCAAATGACGCAGAACGCCCCAAATCACGTAAAAAACACCATATGACCTCATACAGACCTCACCTGACGGCATTACGACCTAATGACGTCACCCGCACCAAATGACATCCGGCGCACCAAATGACGCAGAACGCCCCAAATCACGTAAAAAACACCATATCACCTCATACAGACCTCACCTGACGGCATACCGACCAAATGACGTCACCCGCACCAATGACGTCCGGCGCACCAAATGACGCAGAACGCCCCAAATCACGTAAAAAACACCATATGACCTCATACAGACCTCACCTGACGGCATACCGACCCAATGACGTCACCCGCACCAAATGACGTCCGGCGCACCAAATGACACAGAACGCCCCAAATCACGTAAAAAACCCCATATCACCTCATACAGACCTCACCTGACGTCATACCGACCAAATGACGTCACCCGCACCAAATGACGTCCGGCACACCAAATGACGCAGAACGCCCCAAATCACGTAAAAAACACCATATCACCCTCATACAGACCTCACCTGACGGCATAAAGACCAAATGACGTCACCCGCACCAAATGACGTCCGGCGCACCAAATGACGCAGAACGCCCCAAATCACGTAAAAAACACCATATGACCTCATACAGACCTCACCTGACGGCATACCGACCCAATGACGTCACCCGCACCAAATGACGTCCGGCGCACCAAATGACGCAGAACGCCCCAAATCACGTAAAAAACCCCATATCACCTCATACAGACCTCACCTGACGTCATACCGACCAAATGACGTCACCCGCACCAAATGACGTCCGGCGCACCAAATGACGCTGAACGCCCCAAATCACGTAAAAAACCCCATATGACCTCATACAGACCTCACCTGACGTCATACCGACCAAATGACGTCACCCGCACCAGATTACGTCCGGCGCACCAAATGACGCAGAACGCCCCAAATCACGTAAAAAACACCATATGACCTCATACAGACCTCACCTGACGTCATACCGACCAAATGACGTCACCCGCACCAAATGACGTCCGGCGCACCAAATGACGCAGAACGCCCCAAATCACGTAAAAAACCCCATATGACCTCATACAGACCTCACCTGACGTCATACCGACCAAATGACGTCACCCGCACCAGATTACGTCCGGCGCACCAAATGACGCAGAACGCCCCAAATCACGTAAAAAACACCATATCACCACACACAGACCTCACCTGACGTCATACAGACCAAATGACGTCACCCGCACCAAATGACGTCCGGCGCACCAAATGACGCAGAACGCCCCAAATCACGTAAAAAACACCATATGACCTCATACACAGACCTCACCTGACGTCATACCGACCAAATGACGTCACCCGCACCAAATGACGTCCGGCGCACCAAAGGACGCAGAACGCCCCAAATCACGTAAAAAACCCCATATCACCTCATACAGACCTCACCTGACGGCATACCGACCAAATGACGTCACCCTCGCCAAATGACGTCCGTCGCACCAAAGGACGCAGAGCGCCCCAAATCACGTAAAAAACACCATATCACCTCATACAGACCTCACCTGACGGCATACCGACCAAATGACGTCACCCGCACCAAATGACGTCCGGCGCACCAAATGACGCAGAACGCCCCAAATCACGTAAAAAACACCATATCACCTCATACAGACCTCACCTGACGGCATACCGAGCAAATGACGTCACCCGCACCAAATGACGTCCGGCGCACCAAATGACGCAGAACGCCCCAAATCACGTAAAAAACACCATATCACCTCATACAGACCTCACCTGACGGCATACCGACCAAATGACGTCACCCGCACCAAATGACGTCCAGCGCACCAAATGACGCAGAACGCCCCAAATCACGTAAAAACACCATATCACCTCATACAGACCTCACCTGACGGCATACCGACCAAATGACGTCACCCGCACCAAATGACGTCCGGCACACCAAATGACGCAGAACGCCCCAAATCACGTAAAAAACACCATATCACCTCACACAGACCTCACCTGACGGCATACCGACAAAATGACGTCACCCGCACCAAATGACGTCCGGCGCACCAAATGACGCAGAACGCCCCAAATCACGTAAAAAACACCATATGACCTCATACAGACCTCACCTGACGTCATACCGACCAAATGACGTCACCCGCACCAAATGACGTCCGACGCACCAAATGACGCAGAACGCCCCAAATCACGTAAAAAACACCATATCACCTCATACAGACCTCACCTGACGTCATACCGACCAAATGACGTCACCCGCACCAAATGACGTCCGGCGCACCAAATGACGCAGAACGCCCCAAATCACGTAAAAAAACACCATATCACCTCATACAGACCTCAGCTGACGTCATACCGACCAAATGACGTCACCCGCACGAAATGACGTCCGGCGCACCAAACGACGCAGAACGCCCCAAATCACGTAAAAAACACCATATCACCTCACACAGACCTCACCTGACGTCATACCGACCAAATGACGTCACCCGCACCAAATGACGTCCGGCGCACCAAATGACGCAGAACGCCCCAAATCACGTAAAAAACACCATATCACCTCATACAGACCTCACCTGACGTCATACCGACCAAATGACGTCACCCGCACCAAATGACGTCCGGCGCACCAAATGACGCAGAACGCCCCAAATCACGTAAAAAACCCCATATCACCTCATACAGACCTCACCTGACGTCATACCGACCAAATGACGTCACCCGCACCAAATGACGTCCGGCGCACCAAATGCCGCAGAACGCCCCAAATCACGTAAAAAACACCATATCACCTCATACAGACCTCACCTGACGGCATACCGACCAAATGACGTCACCCGCACCAAATGACGTCCGGCGCACCAAATGACGCAGAACGCCCCAAATCACGTAAAAAACACCATATCACCTCATACAGACCTCACCTGACGGCATACCGACCAAATGACGTCACCCGGACCAAATGACGTCCGGCGCACCAAATGACGCAGAACGCCCCAAATCACGTAAAAAACACCATATGACCTCATACAGACCTCACCTGACGGCATACCGACCAAATGACGTCACCCGCACCAAATGACGTCCGGCGCACCAAATGACGCAGAACGCCCCAAATCACGTAAAAAACACCATATCACCTCATACAGACCTCACCTGACGGCATACCGACCAAATGACGTCACCCGCACCAAATGACGTCCGGCGCACCAAATGACGCAGAACGCCCCAAATCACGTAAAAAACACCATATCACCTCATACAGACCTCACCTGACGGCATACCGACCAAATGACGTCACCCGCACCAAATGACGTCCGGCGCACCAAGTGACGCAGAACGCCCCAAATCACGTAAAAAACCCCATATCACCTCATACAGACCTCACCTGACGTCATACCGACCAAATGACGTCACCCGCACCAAATGACGTCCGGCGCACCAAATTCCGCAGAACGCCCCAAATCACGTAAAAAACACCATATCACCTCATACAGACCTCACCTGACGGCATACCGACCAAATGACGTCACCCGCACCAAATGACGTCCGGCACACCAAATGACGCAGAACGCCCCAAATCACGTAAAAAACACCATATCACCTCATACAGACCTCACCTGACAGCATACCGAACAAATGACGTCACCCGCACCAAATGACGTCCGGCGCACCAAGTGACGCAGAACGCCCCAAATCACGTAAAAAACACCATATCACCTCATACAGACCTCACCTGACGGCATACCGAACAAATGACGTCACCCGCACCAAATGACGTCCGGCGCACCAAAGGACGCAGAACGCCCCAAATCACGTAAAAAACACCATATGACCTCATACAGACCTCACCTGACGTCATACCGACCAAATGACGTCACCCGCACCAAATGACGTCCGGCGCACCAAATGACGCAGAACGCCCCAAATCACGTAAAAAACACCATATCACCTCATACAGACCTCACGTGACGTCATACCGACCAAATGACGTCACCCGCACCAAATGACGTCCGGCGCACCAAATGACGCAGAACGCCCCAAATCACGTAAAAAACACCATATGACCTCATACAGACCTCACCTGACGGCATACCGACCAAATGACGTCACCCGCACCAAATGACGTCCGGCGCACCAAATGACGCAGAACGCCCCAAATCACGTAAAAAACACCATATCACCTCATACAGACCTCACCTGACGTCATACCGACCAAATGACGTCACCCGCACCAAATAACGTCCGGCGCACCAAATGACGGAGAACGCCCCAAATCACGTAAAAAACACCATATCACCTCACACAGACCTCACCTGACGTCATACCGACCAAATGACGTCACCCGCACCAAATGACGTCCGGCGCACCAAAGGACGCAGAACGCCCCAAATCACGTAAAAAACACCATATCACCTCATACAGACCTCACCTGACGGCATACCGACCAAATGACGTCACCCGCACCAAATGACGTCCGGCCCACCAAACGACGCAGAACGCCCCAAATCACGTAAAAAACACCATATCACCTCATACAGACCTCACCTGACGTCATACCGACCAAATGACGTCACCCGCACCAAATGACGTCCGGCGCAAAAAATGACGCAGAACGCCCCAAATCACGTAAAAAACACCATATCACCTCATACAGACCTCACCTGACGTCATACCGACCAAATGACGTCACCCGCACCAAATGACGTCCGGCGCACCAAATGACGCAGAACGCCCCAAATCACGTAAAAAACACCATATGACCTCATACAGACCTCACCTGACGTCATACCGACCAAATGACGTCACACGCACCAAATGACGTCCGGCGCACCAAATGACGCAGAACGCCCCAAATCACGTAAAAAACCCCATATCACCTCATACAGACCTCACCTGACGTCATACCGACCAAATGACGTCACCCGCACGAAATGACGTCCGGCGCACCAAACGACGCAGAACGCCCCAAATCACGTAAAAAACACCATATCACCTCACACAGACCTCACCTGACGTCATACCGACCAAATGACGTCACCCGCACCAAATGACGTCCGGCGCACCAAATGACGCAGAACGCCCCAAATCACGTAAAAAACACCATATCACCTCATACAGACCTCACCTGACGTCATACCGACCAAATGACGTCACCCGCACCAAATGACGTCCGGCGCACCAAATGACGCAGAACGCCCCAAATCACGTAAAAAACCCCATATCACCTCATACAGACCTCACCTGACGTCATACCGACCAAATGACGTCACCCGCACCAAATGACGTCCGGCGCACCAAATGCCGCAGAACGCCCCAAATCACGTAAAAAACACCATATCACCTCATACAGACCTCACCTGACGTCATACCGACCAAATGACGTCACCCGCACCAAATGACGTCCGGCGCACCAAATGACGCAGAACGCCCCAAATCACGTAAAAAACACCATATCACCTCATACAGACCTCACCTGACGGCATACCGACCAAATGACGTCACCCGCACCAAATGACGTCCGGCGCACCAAGTGACGCAGAACGCCCCAAATCACGTAAAAAACACCATATCACCTCATACAGACCTCACCTGACGGCATACCGAACAAATGACGTCACCCGCACCAAATGACGTCCGGCGCACCAAATGACGCAGAACGCCCCAAATCACGTAAAAAACACCATATGACCTCATACAGACCTCACCTGACGTCATACCGACCAAATGACGTCACCCGCACCAAATGACGTCCGGCGCACCAAATGACGCAGAACGCCCCAAATCACGTAAAAAACACCATATCACCTCATACAGACCTCACGTGACGTCATACCGACCAAATGACGTCACCCGGACCAAATGACGTCCGGCGCACCAAATGACGCAGAACGCCCCAAATCACGTAAAAAACACCATATGACCTCATACAGACCTCACCTGACGGCATACCGACCAAATGACGTCACCCGCACCAAATGACGTCCGGCGCACCAAATGACGCAGAACGCCCCAAATCACGTAAAAAACACCATATCACCTCATACAGACCTCACCTGACGGCATACCGACCAAATGACGTCACCCGCACCAAATGACGTCCGGCGCACCAAATGACGCAGAACGCCCCAAATCACGTAAAAAACACCATATCACCTCATACAGACCTCACCTGACGGCATACCGACCAAATGACGTCACCCGCACCAAATGACGTCCGGCGCACCAAGTGACGCAGAACGCCCCAAATCACGTAAAAAACACCATATCACCTCATACAGACCTCACCTGACGTCATACCGACCAAATGACGTCACCCGCACCAAATGACGTCCGGCGCACCAAATTCCGCAGAACGCCCCAAATCACGTAAAAAACACCATATCACCTCATACAGACCTCACCTGACGTCATACCGACCAAATGACGTCACCCGCACCAAATGACGTCCGGCGCACCAAGTGACGCAGAACGCCCCAAATCACGTAAAAAACCCCATATCACCTCATACAGACCTCACCTGACGTCATACCGACCAAATGACGTCACCCGCACCAAATGACGTCCGGCGCACCAAATTCCGCAGAACGCCCCAAATCACGTAAAAAACACCATATCACCTCATACAGACCTCACCTGACGGCATACCGACCAAATGACGTCACCCGCACCAAATGACGTCCGGCGCACCAAATGACGCAGAACGCCCCAAATCACGTAAAAAACACCATATCACCTCATACAGACCTCACCTGACGGCATACCGAACAAATGACGTCACCCGCACCAAATGACGTCCGGCGCACCAAGTGACGCAGAACGCCCCAAATCACGTAAAAAACACCATATCACCTCATACAGACCTCACCTGACGGCATACCGAACAAATGACGTCACCCGCACCAAATGACGTCCGGCGCACCAAAGGACGCAGAACGCCCCAAATCACGTAAAAAACACCATATGACCTCATACAGACCTCACCTGACGTCATACCGACCAAATGACGTCACCCGCACCAAATGACGTCCGGCGCACCAAATGACGCAGAACGCCCCAAATCACGTAAAAAACACCATATCACCTCATACAGACCTCACGTGACGTCATACCGACCAAATGACGTCACCCGCACCAAATGACGTCCGGCGCACCAAATGACGCAGAACGCCCCAAATCACGTAAAAAACACCATATGACCTCATACAGACCTCACCTGACGGCATACCGACCAAATGACGTCACCCGCACCAAATGACGTCCGGCGCACCAAATGACGCAGAACGCCCCAAATCACGTAAAAAACACCATATCACCTCATACAGACCTCACCTGACGGCATACCGACCAAATGACGTCACCCGCACCAAATGACGTCCGGCGCACCAAATGACGCAGAACGCCCCAAATCACGTAAAAAACACCATATCACCTCACACAGACCTCACCTGACGTCATACCGACCAAATGACGTCACCCGCACCAAATGACGTCCGGCGCACCAAAGGACGCAGAACGCCCCAAATCACGTAAAAAACACCATATCACCTCATACAGACCTCACCTGACGGCATACCGACCAAATGACGTCACCCGCACCAAATGACGTCCGGCCCACCAAACGACGCAGAACGCCCCAAATCACGTAAAAAACACCATATCACCTCATACAGACCTCACCTGACGTCATACCGACCAAATGACGTCACCCGCACCAAATGACGTCCGGCGCAAAAAATGACGCAGAACGCCCCAAATCACGTAAAAAACACCATATCACCTCATACAGACCTCACCTGACGGCATACCGACCAAATGACGTCACCCGCACCAAATGACGTCCGGCGCACCAAATGACGCAGAACGCCCCAAATCACGTAAAAAACACCATATGACCTCATACAGACCTCACCTGACGTCATACCGACCAAATGACGTCACCCGCACCAAATGACGTCCGGCGCACCAAATGACGCAGAACGCCCCAAATCACGTAAAAAACCCCATATCACCTCATACAGACCTCACCTGACGTCATACCGACCAAATGACGTCACCCGCACGAAATGACGTCCGGCGCACCAAACGACGCAGAACGCCCCAAATCACGTAAAAAACACCATATCACCTCACACAGACCTCACCTGACGTCATACCGACCAAATGACGTCACCCGCACCAAATGACGTCCGGCGCACCAAATGACGCAGAACGCCCCAAATCACGTAAAAAACACCATATCACCTCATACAGACCTCACCTGACGTCATACCGACCAAATGACGTCACCCGCACCAAATGACGTCCGGCGCACCAAATGACGCAGAACGCCCCAAATCACGTAAAAAACCCCATATCACCTCATACAGACCTCACCTGACGTCATACCGACCAAATGACGTCACCCGCACCAAATGACGTCCGGCGCACCAAATGACGCAGAACGCCCCAAATCACGTAAAAAACACCATATCACCTCATACAGACCTCACCTGACGGCATACCGACCAAATGACGTCACCCGCACCAAATGACGTCCGGCGCACCAAGTGACGCAGAACGCCCCAAATCACGTAAAAAACACCATATCACCTCATACAGACCTCACCTGACGGCATACCGAACAAATGACGTCACCCGCACCAAATGACGTCCGGCGCACCAAATGACGCAGAACGCCCCAAATCACGTAAAAAACACCATATGACCTCATACAGACCTCACCTGACGTCATACCGACCAAATGACGTCACCCGCACCAAATGACGTCCGGCGCACCAAATGACGCAGAACGCCCCAAATCACGTAAAAAACACCATATCACCTCATACAGACCTCACGTGACGTCATACCGACCAAATGACGTCACCCGGACCAAATGACGTCCGGCGCACCAAATGACGCAGAACGCCCCAAATCACGTAAAAAACACCATATGACCTCATACAGACCTCACCTGACGGCATACCGACCAAATGACGTCACCCGCACCAAATGACGTCCGGCGCACCAAATGACGCAGAACGCCCCAAATCACGTAAAAAACACCATATCACCTCATACAGACCTCACCTGACGGCATACCGACCAAATGACGTCACCCGCACCAAATGACGTCCGGCGCACCAAAGGACGCAGAACGCCCCAAATCACGTAAAAAACACCATATCACCTCATACAGACCTCACCTGACGGCATACCGACCAAATGACGTCACCCGCACCAAATGACGTCCGGCGCACCAAGTGACGCAGAACGCCCCAAATCACGTAAAAAACCCCATATCACCTCATACAGACCTCACCTGACGTCATACCGACCAAATGACGTCACCCGCACCAAATGACGTCCGGCGCACCAAATTCCGCAGAACGCCCCAAATCACGTAAAAAACACCATATCACCTCATACAGACCTCACCTGACGGCATACCGACCAAATGACGTCACCCGCACCAAATGACGTCCGGCGCACCAAATGACGCAGAACGCCCCAAATCACGTAAAAAACACCATATCACCTCATACAGACCTCACCTGACGGCATACCGACCAAATGACGTCACCCGCACGAAATGACGTCCGGCGCACCAAGTGACGCAGAACGCCCCAAATCACGTAAAAAACACCATATCACCTCATACAGACCTCACCTGACGGCATACCGAACAAATGACGTCACCCGCACCAAATGACGTCCGGCGCACCAAAGGACGCAGAACGCCCCAAATCACGTAAAAAACACCATATGACCTCATACAGACCTCACCTGACGTCATACCGACCTAATGACGTCACCCGCACCAAATGACGTCCGGCTCACCAAATGACGCAGAATGCCCCAAATCACGTAAAAAACACCATATCACCTCACACAGACCTCACCTGACGTCATAAAGACCAAATGACGTCACCCGCACCAAAGGACGTCCGGCACACCAAAGGACGCAGAACGCCCCAAATCACGTAAAAAACACCATATCACCTCACACAGACCTCACCTGACGTCATTCCGACCAAATGACGTCACCCGCACCAAATGACGTCCGGCGCACCAAATGACGCAGAACGCCCCAAATCACGTAAAAAACACCATATGACCTCATACAGACCTCACCTGACGTCATACCGACCAAATGACGTCACCCGCACCAAATGACGTCCGGCGCACCAAATGACGCAGAACGCCCCAAATCACGTAAAAAACACCATATCACCTCATACAGACCTCACCTGACGTCATACCGAACAAATGACGTCACCCGCACCAAATGACGTCCGGCGCACCAAACGACGCAGAACGCCCCAAATCACGTAAAAAACCCCATATCATCTGATACAGACCTCACCTGACGGCATACCGACCAAATGACGTCACCCGCACCAAATGACGTCCGGCGCACCAAAGGACGCAGAACGCACCAAATCACGTAAAAAACACCATATGACCTCATACAGACCTCACCTGACGGCATACCGACCAAATGACGTTACCCGCACCAAATGACGTCCGGCGCACCAAATGACGCAGAACGCCACAAATCACGTAAAAAACACCATATCACCTCATACAGACCTCCCCTGATGTCATACCGACCAAATGACGTCACCCGCACCAAATGACGTCCGGCGCACCAAATGACGCAGAACGCCCCAAATCACGTAAAAAACACCATATCACCTCATACAGACCTCACCTGACGTCATACTGACCAAATGACGTCAACCGCACCAAATGACGTCCGGCGCACCAAATGACGCAGAACGCCCCAAATCACGTAAAAAACCCCATATCACCTCATACAGACCTCACCTGACGTCATACCGACCAAATGACGTCACCCGCACCAAATGACGTCCGGCGCACCAAAGGACGCAGAACGCCCCAAATCACGTAAAAAACACCATATGACCTCATACAGACCTCACCTGACGGCATACCGACCAAATGACCTCACCCGCACCAAATGACGTCCGGCACGCCAAACGACGCAGAACGCCCCAAATCACGTAAAAAACACCATATGACCTCATACAGACCTCACCTGACGGCATACCGACCAAATGACGTCACCCGCACCAAATGACGTCCGGCGCACCAAATGACGCAGAACGCCCCAAATCACGTAAAAAACACCATATCACCTCATACAGACCTCACCTGACGTCATACAGACCAAATGACGTCACCCGCACCAAATGACGTCCGGCGCACCAAATGACGCAGAACGCCCCAAATCACGTAAAAAACACCATATCACCTCATACAGACCTCACCTGACGTCATACCGACCAAATGACGTCACCCGCACCAAATGACGTCCGGCGCACCAAATGACGCAGAACGCCCCAAATCACGTAAAAAACACCATATCACCTCATACAGACCTCACCTGATGGCATACCGACCAAATGACGTCACCCGCACCAAATGACGTCCGGCGCACCAAATGACGCAGAACGCCCCAAATCACGTAAAAAACCCCATATCACCTCACACAGACCTCACCTGTCGTCATACCGAACAAATGACGTCACCCGCACCAAATGACGTCCGGCGTACCAAATGACGCAGAACGCCCCAAATCACGTAAAAAACCCCATATCACCTCATACAGACCTCACCTGACGTCATACTGACCAAATGACGTCACCCGCACCAAATGACGTCCGGCGCACCAAATGACGCAGAACGCCCCAAATCACGTAAAAAACACCATATGACCTCATACAGACCTCACCTGACGTCATACCGACCAAATGACGTCACCCGCACCAAATGACGTCCGGCGCACCAAATGCCGCAGAACGCCCCAAATCACGTAAAAAACCCCATATCACCTCATACAGACCTCACCTGACGTCATACCGACCAAATGACGTCACCCGCACCAAATGACGTCCGGCGCACCAAATGACGCAGAACGCCCCAAATCACGTAAAAAACACCATATCACCTCATACAGACCTCACCTGACGGCATACCGACCAAATGACGTCACCCGCACCAAATGACGTCCGGCGCACCAAGTGACGCAGAACGCCCCAAATCACGTAAAAAACACCATATCACCTCATACAGACCTCACCTGACGGCATACCGAACAAATGACGTCACCCGCACCAAATGACGTCCGGCGCACCAAATGACGCAGAACGCCCCAAATCACGTAAAAAACACCATATGACCTCATACAGACCTCACCTGACGTCATACCGACCAAATGACGTCACCCGCACCAAATGACGTCCGGCGCACCAAATGACGCAGAACGCCCCAAATCACGTAAAAAACACCATATCACCTCATACAGACCTCACGTGACGTCATACCGACCAAATGACGTCACCCGGACCAAATGACGTCCGGCGCACCAAATGACGCAGAACGCCCCAAATCACGTAAAAAACACCATATGACCTCATACAGACCTCACCTGACGGCATACCGACCAAATGACGTCACCCGCACCAAATGACGTCCGGCGCACCAAATGACGCAGAACGCCCCAAATCACGTAAAAAACACCATATCACCTCATACAGACCTCACCTGACGGCATACCGACCAAATGACGTCACCCGCACCAAATGACGTCCGGCGCACCAAAGGACGCAGAACGCCCCAAATCACGTAAAAAACACCATATCACCTCATACAGACCTCACCTGACGGCATACCGACCAAATGACGTCACCCGCACCAAATGACGTCCGGCGCACCAAGTGACGCAGAACGCCCCAAATCACGTAAAAAACCCCATATCACCTCATACAGACCTCACCTGACGTCATACCGACCAAATGACGTCACCCGCACCAAATGACGTCCGGCGCACCAAATTCCGCAGAACGCCCCAAATCACGTAAAAAACACCATATCACCTCATACAGACCTCACCTGACGGCATACCGACCAAATGACGTCACCCGCACCAAATGACGTCCGGCGCACCAAATGACGCAGAACGCCCCAAATCACGTAAAAAACACCATATCACCTCATACAGACCTCACCTGACGGCATACCGACCAAATGACGTCACCCGCACGAAATGACGTCCGGCGCACCAAGTGACGCAGAACGCCCCAAATCACGTAAAAAACACCATATCACCTCATACAGACCTCACCTGACGGCATACCGAACAAATGACGTCACCCGCACCAAATGACGTCCGGCGCACCAAAGGACGCAGAACGCCCCAAATCACGTAAAAAACACCATATGACCTCATACAGACCTCACCTGACGTCATACCGACCTAATGACGTCACCCGCACCAAATGACGTCCGGCTCACCAAATGACGCAGAACGCCCCAAATCACGTAAAAAACACCATATCACCTCACACAGACCTCACCTGACGTCATAAAGACCAAATGACGTCACCCGCACCAAAGGACGTCCGGCACACCAAAGGACGCAGAACGCCCCAAATCACGTAAAAAACACCATATCACCTCACACAGACCTCACCTGACGTCATTCCGACCAAATGACGTCACCCGCACCAAATGACGTCCGGCGCACCAAATGACGCAGAACGCCCCAAATCACGTAAAAAACACCATATCACCTCATACAGACCTCACCTGACGGCATACCAACCAAATGACCTCACCCGCACCAAATGACGTCCGGCACACCAAACGACGCAGAACGCCCCAAATCACGTAAAAAACACCATATCACCTCAAACAGACCTCACCTGACCTCATACCGACCAAATGACGTCACCCGCACCAAATGACGTCCGGCGCACCAAATGACGCAGAACGCCCCAAATCACGTAAAAAACCCCATATCACCTCATACAGACCTCACCTGACGTCATACCGACCAAATGACGTCACCCGCACCAAATGACGTCCGGCGCACCAAATGACGCAGAACGCCCCAAATCACGTAAAAAACACCATATCACCTCATACAGACCTCACCAGACGGCATACCGACCAAATGACGTCACCCGCACCAAATGACGTCCGACGCACCAAATGACGCAGAACGCCCCAAATCACGTAAAAAACACCATATCACCTCATACAGACCTCACCTGACGTCATACCGACCAAATGACGTCACCCGCACCAAATGACGTCCGGCGCACCAAATGACGCAGAACGCCCCAAATCACGTAAAAAACACCATATCACCTCATACAGACCTCACCTGACGTCATACCGAACAAATGACGTCACCCGCACCAAATGACGTCCGGCGCACCAAACGACGCAGAACGCCCCAAATCACGTAAAAAACCCCATATCATCTGATACAGACCTCACCTGACGGCATACCGACCAAATGACGTCACCCGCACCAAATGACGTCCGGCACGCCAAACGACGCAGAACGCCCCAAATCACGTAAAAAACACCATATGACCTCATACAGACCTCACCTGACGGCATACCGACCAAATGACGTCACCCGCACCAAATGACGTCCGGCGCACCAAATGACGCAGAACGCCCCAAATCACGTAAAAAACACCATATCACCTCATACAGACCTAACCTGACGTCATACCGACCAAATGACGTCACCCGCACCAAATGACGTCCGGCGCACCAAATGACGCAGAACGCCCCAAATCACGTAAAAAACACCATATCACCTCATACAGACCTCACCTGACGGCATACCGACCAAATGACGTCACCCGCACCAAGTGACGTCCGGCGCACCAAATGACGCAGAACGCCCCAAATCACGTAAAAAACACCATATCACCTCATACAGACCTCACCTGATGGCATACCGACCAAATGACGTCACCCGCACCAAATGACGTCCGGCGCACCAAATGACGCAGAACGCCCCAAATCACGTAAAAAACCCCATATCACCTCACACAGACCTCACCTGACGTCATACCGAACAAATGACGTCACCCGCACCAAATGACGTCCGGCGTACCAAATGACGCAGAACGCCCCAAATCACGTAAAAAACCCCATATCACCTCATACAGACCTCACCTGACGTCATACTGACCAAATGACGTCACCCGCACCAAATGACGTCCGGCGCACCAAATGACGCAGAACGCCCCAAATCACGTAAAAAACACCATATGACCTCATACAGACCTCACCTGACGTCATACCGACCAAATGACGTCACCCGCACCAAATGACGTCCGGCGCACCAAAGGACGCAGAACGCCCCAAATCACGTAAAAAACACCATATCACCTCACACAGACCTCACCTGACGTCATACCGACCAAATGACGTCACCCGCACCAAAGTACGTCCGGCGCACCAAATGACGCAGAACGCCCCAAATCACGTAAAAAACACCATATCACCTCATACAGACCTCACCTGACGGCATACCGACCAAATGACGTCACCCGCACCAAATGACGTCCGGCGCACCAAATGACGCAGAACGCCCCAAATCACGTAAAAAACACCATATCACCTCATACAGACCTCACCTGACGGCATACCGACCAAATGACGTCACCCGCACCAAATGACGTCCGGCGCACCAAAGGACGCAGAACGCCCCAAATCACGTAAAAAACACCATATCACCTCATACAGACCTCACCTGACGGCATACCGACCAAATGACGTTACCCGCACCAAATGACGTCCGGCGCACCAAACGACGCAGAACGCCCCAAATCACGTAAAAAACACCATATCACCTCATACAGACCTCACCTGACGGCATACCGACCAAATGATGTCACCCGCACCAAATGACGTCCGGCGCACCAAATGACGCAGAACGCCCCAAATCACGTAAAAAACACCATATCACCTCATACAGACCTCACCTGACGGCATATCGACCAAATGACGTCACCCGCACCAAATGACGTCCGGCGCACCAAATGACGCAGAACGCCCCAAATCACGTAAAAAACACCATATGACCTCATACAGACCTCACCTGACGGCATACCGACCAAATGACGTCACCCGCACCAAATGACGTCAGGCGCACCAAACGACGCAGAGCGCCCCAAATCACGTAAAAAACACCATATCACCTCACACAGACCTCACCTGACGTCATAAAGACCAAATGACGTCACCCGCACCAAAGGACGTCCGGCACACCAAAGGACGCAGAACGCCCCAAATCACGTAAAAAACACCATATCACCTCACACAGACCTCACCTGACGTCATACCGACCAAATGACGTCACCCGCACCAAATGACGTCCGGCGCACCAAATGACGCAGAACGCCCCAAATCACGTAAAAAACACCATATCACCTCATACAGACCTCACCTGACGGCATACCGACCAAATGACCTCACCCGCACCAAATGACGTCCGGCGCACCAAACGACGCAGAACGCCCCAAATCACGTAAAAAACACCTTATGACCTCATACAGACCTCACCTGACGTCATACCGACCAAATGACGTCACCCGCACCAAATGACGTCCGGCGCACCAAATGACGCAGAACGCCCCAAATCACGTAAAAAACACCATATCACCTCACACAGACCTCACCTGACGTCATACCGACCAAATGACGTCACCCGCACCAAATGACGTCCGGCGCACCAAATGACGCAGAACGCCCCACATCACGTAAAAAACACCATATGACCTCATACAGACCTCACCTGACGGCATACCGACCAAATGACGTCACCCGCACCAAATGACGTCCGGCGCACCAAAGGACGCAGAACGCCCCAAATCACGTAAAAAACACCATATCACCTCATACAGACCTCACCTGACGTCATACCGACCAAATGACGTCACCCGCACCAAATGACGTCCGGTGCACCAAATGACGCAGAACGCCCCAAATCACGTAAAAAACACCATATCACCTCATACAGACCTCACCTGACGTCATACCGACCAAATGACGTCACCCGCACCAAATGACGTCCGGCGCACCAAATGACGCAGAACGCCCCAAATCACGTAAAAAACCCCATATGACCTCATACAGACCTCACCTGACGTCATACCGACCAAACGACGTCACACGCACCAGTTTACGTCCGGCGCACCAAAGGACGCAGAACGCCCCAAATCACGTAAAAAACACCATATCACCTCATACAGACCTCACCTGACGTCATACCGACCAAATGACGTCACCCGCACCAAATGACGTCCGGCGCACCAAACGACGCAGAACGCCCCAAATCACGTAAAAAACACCATATCACCTCATACAGACCTCACCTGACGTCATACCGACCAAATGACGTCACCCGCACCAAATGACGTCCGGCACACCAAATGACGCAGAACGCCCCAAATCACGTAAAAAACACCATATCACCTCACACAGACCTCACCTGACGTCATAAAGACCAAATGACGTCACCCGCACCTAAGGACGTCCGGCGCACCAAAGGACGCAGAACGCCCCAAATCACGTAAAAAACACCATATCACCTCACACAGACCTCACCTGACGTCATACCGACCAAATGACGTCACCCGCACCAAATGACGTCCGGCGCACCAAATGACGCAGAACGCCCCAAATCACGTAAAAAACACCATATCACCTCATACAGACCTCACCAGACGGCATACCGACCAAATGACGTCACCCGCACCAAATGACGTCCGGCGTACCAAATGACGCAGAACGACCCAAATCACGTAAAAAACACCATATCACCTCATACAGACCTCACCTGACGTCATACTGAACAAATCACGTCACCCGCACCAAATGAGGTCCGGCGCACCAAATGACGCAGAACGCCCCAAATCACGTAAAAAACACCATATCACCTCACACAGACCTCACCTGACGTCATAAAGACCAAATGACGTCACCCGCACGAAATGACGTCCGGCGCACCAAATGAGGCAGAACGCCCCAAATCACGTAAAAAACACCATATCACCTCATACAGACCTCACCAGACGGCATACCGACCAAATGACGTCACCCGCACCAAATGACGTCCGACGCACCAAATGACGCAGAACGCCCCAAATCACGTAAAAAACACCATATCACCTCATACAGACCTCACCTGACGTCATACTGAACAAATGACGTCACCCGCACCAAATGACGTCCGGCGCACCAAATGACGCAGAACGCCCCAAATCACGTAAAAAACCCCATATCACCTCATACAGACCTCACCTGACGTCATACCGAACAAATGACGTCACCCGCACCAAATGACGTCCGGCGCACCAAATGACGCAGAACGCCCCAAATCACGTAAAAAACCCCATATCACCTCATACAGACCTCACCTGACGTCATACCGACCAAATGACGTCACCCGCACCAAATGACGTCCGGCGCACCAAAGGACGCAGAACGCACCAAATCACGTAAAAAACACCATATCACCTCATACAGACCTCACCTGACGGCATACCGACCAAATGACGTCACCCGCACCAAATGACGTCCGGCGCACCAAATGACGCAGAACGCCCCAAATCACGTAAAAAACACCATATCACCTCATACAGACCTCCCCTGACGTCATACCGACCAAATGACGTCACCCGCACCAAATGACGTCCGGCGCACCAAATGACGCAGAACGCCCCAAATCACGTAAAAAACACCATATCACCTCATACAGACCTCACCTGACGTCATACTGAACAAATGACATCACCCGCACCAAATGACGTCCGGCGCACCAAAGGACGCAGAACGCCCCAAATCACGTAAAAAACCCCATATCACCTCACACAGACCTCACCTGACGTCATACCGACCAAATGACGTTACCCGCACCAAATGACGTCCGGCGCACCAAATGACGCAAAACGCCCCAAATCACGTAAAAAACACCATATGACCTCATACAGACCTCACCTGACGGCATACCGACCAAATGACGTCAACCGCACCAAATGACGTCCGGCGCACCAAATGAGGCAGAACGCCCCAAATCACGTAAAAAACCCCATATCACCTCATACAGACCTCACCTGACGGCATACCGACCAAATGACGTCACCCGCACCAAATGACATCCGGCGCACCAAATGACGCAGAACGCCCCAAATCACGTAAAAAACACCATATGACCTCATACAGACCTCACCTGACGGCATACCGACCAAACGACCTCACCCGCACCAAATGACGTCCGGCGCACCAAACGACGCAGAACGCCCCAAATCACGTAAAAAACACCATATGACCTCATACAGACCTCACCTGACGGCATACCGACCAAATGACGTCACCCGCACCAAATGACGTCCGGCGCACCAAATGACGCAGAACGCCCCAAATCACGTAAAAAACACCATATCACCTCATACAGACCTCACCTGACGTCATACCGACCAAATGACGTCACCCGCACCAAATGACGTCCGGCGCACCAAAGGACGCAGAACGCCCCAAATCACGTAAAAAACCCCATATCACCTCATACAGACCTCCCCTGACGTCATACCGACCAAATGACGTCACCCGCACCAAATGACGTCCGGCGCACCAAATGACGCAGAACGCCCCAAATCACGTAAAAAACACCATATGACCTCATACAGACCTCACCTGACGTCATACCGACCAAATGACGTCACCCGCACCAAATGACGTCCGGCGCACCAAACGACGCAGAACGCCCCAAATCACGTAAAAAACACCATATGACCTCATACAGACCTCACCTGACGGCATACCGACCAAATGACGTCACCCGCACCAAATGACGTCCGGCGCACCAAATGACGCAGAACGCCCCAAATCACGTAAAAAACACCATATCACCTCATACAGACCTCACCTGACGTCATACTGAACAAATGACGTCACCCGCACCAAATGACGTCCGGCACACCAAATGATGCAGAACGCCCCAAATCACGTAAAAAACCCCATATCACCTCGTACAGACCTCACCTGACGTCATACCGACCAAATGACGTCACCCGCACCAAATGACGTCCGGCGCTCCAAATGACTCTGAACGCCCCAAATCACGTAAAAAACCCCATATGACCTCATACAGACCTCACCTGACGTCATACCGACCAAATGACGTCACCCGCACCAAATGACGTCCGGCACACCAAATGACGCTGAACGCCCCAAATCACGTAAAAAACCCCATATCACCTCATACAGACCTCACCTGACGTCATACCGACCAAATGACGTCACGCGCAACAAATGACGTGCGGCGCACCAAATGACGCAGAACGCCCCAAATCACGTAAAAAACACCATATCTCCTCACACAGACCTCACCTGACGTCATAAAGACCAAATGACGTCACCCGCACCAAAGGACGTCCGGCACACCAAAGGACGCAGAACGCCCCAAATCACGTAAAAAACACCATATGACCTCATACAGACCTCACCTGACGTCATTCCGACCAAATGACGTCACCCGCACCAAATGACGTCCGGCACACCAAATGACGCAGAACGCCCCAAATCACGTAAAAAACACCATATCACCTCATACAGACCTCACCTGACGGCATACCGACCAAATGACGTCACCCGCACCAAATGACGTCCGGCGCACCAAACGACGCAGAACGCCCCAAATCACGTAAAAAACACCTTATGACCTCAAACAGACCTCACCTGACCTCATACCGACCAAATGACGTCACCCGCACCAAATGACGTCCGGCGCACCAAATGACGCAGAACGCCCCAAATCACGTAAAAAACACCATATCACCTCATACAGACCTCACCTGACGTCATACCGACCAAATGACGTCACCCGCACCAAATGACGTCCGGCGCACCAAATGACGCAGAACGCCCCAAATCACGTAAAAAACACCATATCACCTCATACAGACCTCACCAGACGGCATACCGACCAAATGACGTCACCCGCACCAAATGACGTCCGACGCACCAAATGACGCAGAACGCCCCAAATCACGTAAAAAACACCATATCACCTCATACAGACCTCACCTGACGTCATACCGACCAAATGACGTCACCCGCACCAAATGACGTCCGGAGCACCAAATGACGCAGAACGCCCCAAATCACGTAAAAAACCCCATATCACCTCATACAGACCTCACCTGACGTCATACCGAACAAATGACGTCACCCGCACCAAATGACGTCCGGCGCACCAAATGACGCAGAACGCCCCAAATCACGTAAAAAAACACCATATCACCTCATACAGACCTCACCTGACGGCATACCGACCAAATGACGTCACCCGCACCAAATGACGTCCGGCGCACCAAAGGACGCAGAACGCACCAAATCACGTAAAAAACACCATATGACCTCATACAGACCTCACCTGACGGCATACCGACCAAATGACGTCACCCGCACCAAATGACGTCCGGCGCACCAAATGACGCAGAACGCCCCAAATCACGTAAAAAACACCATATCACCTCATACAGACCTCCCCTGACGTCATACCGACCAAATGACGTCACCCGCACCAAATGACGTCCGGCGCACCAAATGACGCAGAACGCCCCAAATCATGTAAAAAAAAACCATATCACCTCATACAGACCTCACCTGACGTCATACTGAACAAATGACGTCCGGCGCACCAAAGGACGCAGAACGCCCCAAATCACGTAAAAAACCCCATATCACCTCATACAGACCTCACCTGACGTCATACCGACCAAATGACGTTACCCGCACCAAATGACGTCCGGCGCACCAAAGGACGCAGAACGCCCCAAATCACGTAAAAAACCCCATATCACCTCATACAGACCTCACCTGACGTCATACCGACCAAATGACGTCACCCGCACCAAATGACGTCCGGCGCACCAAATGACGCAGAACGCCCCAAATCACGCAAAAAACACCATATCACCTCATACAGACCTCACCTGACGGCATACCGACCAAATGACCTCACCCGCACCAAATGACGTCCGGCGCACCAAATGACGCAGAACGCCCCAAATCACGTAAAAAACACCATATCACCTCATACAGACCTCACCTGACGGCATACTGACCAAATGACGTCACCCGCACCAAATGACGTCCGGCGCACCAAATGACGCAGAACGCCCCAAATCACGTAAAAAACACCATATCACCTCATACAGACCTCCCCTGACGTCATACCGACCAAATGACGTCACCCGCACCAAATGACGTCCGGCGCACCAAATGACGCAGAACGCCCCAAATCACGTAAAAAACACCATATCACCTCATACAGACCTCACCTGACGTCATACTGAACAAATGACATCACCCGCACCAAATGACGTCCGGCGCACCAAAGGACGCAGAACGCCCCAAATCACGTAAAAAACCCCATATCACCTCACACAGACCTCACCTGACGTCATACCGACCAAATGACGTTACCCGCACCAAATGACGTCCGGCGCACCAAATGACGCAGAACGCCCCAAATCACGTAAAAAACACCATATCACCTCATACAGACCTCACCTGACGTCATACTGAACAAATGACATCACCCGCACCAAATGACGTCCGGCGCACCAAAGGACGCAGAACGCCCCAAATCACGTAAAAAACCCCATATCACCTCACACAGACCTCACCTGACGTCATACCGACCAAATGACGTTACCCGCACCAAATGACGTCCGGCGCACCAAATGACGCAAAACGCCCCAAATCACGTAAAAAACACCATATGACCTCATACAGACCTCACCTGACGGCATACCGACCAAATGACGTCAACCGCACCAAATGACGTCCGGCGCACCAAATGAGGCAGAACGCCCCAAATCACGTAAAAAACCCCATATCACCTCATACAGACCTCACCTGACGGCATACCGACCAAATGACGTCACCCGCACCAAATGACGTCCGGCGCACCAAATGACGCAGAACGCCCCAAATCACGTAAAAAACACCATATGACCTCATACAGACCTCACCTGACGTCATACCGACCAAACGACCTCACCCGCACCAAATGACGTCCGGCACACCAAACGACGCAGAACGCCCCAAATCACGTAAAAAACACCATATGACCTCATACAGACCTCACCTGACGGCATACCGACCAAATGACGTCACCCGCACCAAATGACGTCCGGTGCACCAAATGACGCAGAACGCCCCAAATCACGTAAAAAACACCATATCACCTCATACAGACCTCACCTGACGTCATACCGACCAAATGACGTCACCCGCACCAAATGACGTCCGGCGCACCAAAGGACGCAGAACGCCCCAAATCACGTAAAAAACCCCATATCACCTCATACAGACCTCACCTGACGTCATACCGACCAAATGACGTCACCCGCACCAAATGACGTCCGGCGCACCAAATGACGCAGAACGCCCCAAATCACGTAAAAAACACCATATGACCTCATACAGACCTCACCTGACGTCATACCGACCAAATGACGTTACCCGCACCAAATGACGTCCGGCGCACCAAATGACGCAGAACGCCCCAAATCACGTAAAAAACCCCATATCACCTCATACAGACCTCACCTGACGTCATACCGACCAAATGACGTCACCCGCACCAAATGACGTCCGGCGCACCAAATGACGCAGAACGCCCCAAATCACGCAAAAAACACCATATCACCTCATACAGACCTCACCTGACGTCATACCGACCAAATGACGTCACCCGCACCAAATGACGTCCGGCACACCAAATGACGCTGAACGCCCCAAATCACGTAAAAAACCCCATATCACCTCATACAGACCTCACCTGACGTCATACCGACCAAATGACGTCACGCGCAACAAATGACGTGCGGCGCACCAAATGACGCAGAACGCCCCAAATCACGTAAAAAACACCATATCTCCTCACACAGACCTCACCTGACGTCATAAAGACCAAATGACGTCACCCGCACCAAAGGACGTCCGGCACACCAAAGGACGCAGAACGCCCCAAATCACGTAAAAAACACCATATGACCTCATACAGACCTCACCTGACGTCATTCCGACCAAATGACGTCACCCGCACCAAATGACGTCCGGCGCACCAAAGGACGCAGAACGCCCCAAATCACGTAAAAAACACCATATCACCTCATACAGACCTCACCTGACGGCATACCGACCAAATGACCTCACCCGCACCAAATGACGTCCGGCGCACCAAACGACGCAGAACGCCCCAAATCACGTAAAAAACACCTTATGACCTCAAACAGACCTCACCTGACCTCATACCGACCAAATGACGTCACCCGCACCAAATGACGTCCGGCGCACCAAATGACGCAGAACGCCCCAAATCACGTAAAAAACACCATATCACCTCATACAGACCTCACCTGACGTCATACCGACCAAATGACGTCACCCGCACCAAATGACGTCCGGCGCACCAAATGACGCAGAACGCCCCAAATCACGTAAAAAACACCATATCACCTCATACAGACCTCACCAGACGGCACACCGACCAAATGACGTCACCCGCACCAAATGACGTCCGGCGCACCAAATGACGCAGAACGCCCCAAATCACGTAAAAAACCCCATATCACCTCATACAGACCTCACCTGACGTCATACCGACCAAATGACGTCACCCGCACCAAATGACGTCCAGAGCACCAAATGACGCTGAACGCCCCAAATCACGTAAAAAACCCCATATCACCTCATACAGACCTCACCTGACGTCATACCGAACAAATGACGTCACCCGCACCAAATGACGTCCGGCGCACCAAATGACGCAGAACGCCCCAAATCACGTAAAAAACCCCATATCACCTCATACAGACCTCACCTGACGGCATACCGACCTAATGACGTCACCCGCACCAAATGACGTCCGGCGCACCAAAGGACGCAGAACGCACCAAATCACGTAAAAAACACCATATGACCTCATACAGACCTCACCTGACGTCATACCGACCAAATGACGTCACCCGCACCAAATGACGTCCGGCGCACCAAATGACGCAGAACGCCCCAAATCACGTAAAAAACACCATATCACCTCATACAGACCTCCCCTGACGTCATACCGACCAAATGACGTCACCCGCACCAAATGACGTCCGGCGCACCAAATGACGCAGAACGCCCCAAATCATGTAAAAAACACCATATCACCTCATACAGACCTCACCTGACGTCATACTGAACAAATGACGTCCGGCGCACCAAAGGACGCAGAACGCCCCAAATCACGTAAAAAACCCCATATCACCTCATACAGACCTCACCTGACGTCATACCGACCAAATGACGTTACCCGCACCAAATGACGTCCGGCGCACCAAATGACGCAGAACGCCCCAAATCACGTAAAAAACCCCATATCACCTCATACAGACCTCACCTGACGTCATACCGACCAAATGACGTCACCCGCACCAAATGACGTCCGGCGCACCAAATGACGCAGAACGCCCCAAATCACGCAAAAAACACCATATCACCTCATACAGACCTCACCTGACGGCATACCGACCAAATGACCTCACCCGCACCAAATGACGTCCGGCGCACCAAACGACGCAGAACGCCCCAAATCACGTAAAAAACACCATATCACCTCATACAGACCTCACCTGACGGCATACCGACCAAATGACGTCACCCGCACCAAATGACGTCCGGCGCACCAAATGACGCAGAACGCCCCAAATCACGTAAAAAACACCATATCACCTCATACAGACCTCACCTGACGGCATACCGACCAAATGACGTCACCCGCACCAAATGACGTCCGGCGCACCAAATGACGCAGAACGCCCCAAATCACGTAAAAAACACCATATCACCTCATACAGACCTCACCTGACGTCATACCGACCAAATGACGTCACCCGCACCAAATGACGTCCGGCGCACCAAAGGACGCAGAACGCCCCAAATCACGTAAAAAACACCATATCACCTCATACAGACCTCACCTGACGGCATACCGACCAAATGACGTCACCCGCACCAAATGACGTCCGGCGCACCAAATGACGCAGAACGCCCCAAATCACGTAAAAAACACCATATCACCTCATACAGACCTCACCTGACGTCATACTGAACAAATGACGTCACCCGCACCAAATGACGTCCGGCACACCAAATGATGCAGAACGCCCCAAATCACGTAAAAAACCCCATATCACCTCGTACAGACCTCACCTGACGTCATACCGACCAAATGACGTCACCCGCACCAAATGACGTCCGGCGCTCCAAATGACTCTGAACGCCCCAAATCACGTAAAAAACCCCATATGACCTCATACAGACCTCACCTGACGTCATACCGACCAAATGACGTCACCCGCACCAAATGACGTCCGGCACACCAAATGACGCTGAACGCCCCAAATCACGTAAAAAACCCCATATCACCTCATACAGACCTCACCTGACGTCATACCGACCAAATGACGTCACGCGCAACAAATGACGTGCGGCGCACCAAATGACGCAGAACGCCCCAAATCACGTAAAAAACACCATATCTCCTCACACAGACCTCACCTGACGTCATAAAGACCAAATGACGTCACCCGCACCAAAGGACGTCCGGCACACCAAAGGACGCAGAACGCCCCAAATCACGTAAAAAACACCATATGACCTCATACAGACCTCACCTGACGTGATTCCGACCAAATGACGTCACCCGCACCAAATGACGTCCGGCACACCAAATGACGCAGAACGCCCCAAATCACGTAAAAAACACCATATGACCTCATACAGACCTCACCTGACGGCATACCGACCAAATGACGTCACCCGCACCAAATGACGTCCGGCGCACCAAACGACGCAGAACGCCCCAAATCACGTAAAAAACACCTTATGACCTCAAACAGACCTCACCTGACCTCATACCGACCAAATGACGTCACCCGCACCAAATGACGTCCGGCGCACCAAATGACGCAGAACGCCCCAAATCACGTAAAAAACACCATATCACCTCATACAGACCTCACCTGACGTCATACCGACCAAATGACGTCACCCGCACCAAATGACGTCCGGCGCACCAAATGACGCAGAACGCCCCAAATCACGTAAAAAACACCATATCACCTCATACAGACCTCACCAGACGGCATACCGACCAAATGACGTCACCCGCACCAAATGACGTCCGACGCACCAAATGACGCAGAACGCCCCAAATCACGTAAAAAACACCATATCACCTCATACAGACCTCACCTGACGTCATACCGACCAAATGACGTCACCCGCACCAAATGACGTCCGGCGCACCAAATGACGCAGAACGCCCCAAATCACGTAAAAAACCCCATATCACCTCATACAGACCTCACCTGACGTCATACCGAACAAATGACGTCACCCGCACCAAATGACGTCCGGCGCACCAAATGACGCAGAACGCCCCAAATCACGTAAAAAACCCCATATCACCTCATACAGACCTCACCTGACGGCATACCGACCAAATGACGTCACCCGCACCAAATGACGTCCGGCGCACCAAAGGACGCAGAACGCACCAAATCACGTAAAAAACACCATATGACCTCATACAGACCTCACCTGACGGCATACCGACCAAATGACGTCACCCGCACCAAATGACGTCCGGCGCACCAAATGACGCAGAACGCCCCAAATCACGTAAAAAACACCATATCACCTCATACAGACCTCCCCTGACGTCATACCGACCAAATGACGTCACCCGCACCAAATGACGTCCGGCGCACCAAATGACGCAGAACGCCCCAAATCATGTAAAAAAAACCATATCACCTCATACAGACCTCACCTGACGTCATACTGAACAAATGACGTCCGGCGCACCAAAGGACGCAGAACGCCCCAAATCACGTAAAAAACCCCATATCACCTCATACAGACCTCACCTGACGTCATACCGACCAAATGACGTTACCCGCACCAAATGACGTCCGGCGCACCAAAGGACGCAGAACGCCCCAAATCACGTAAAAAACCCCATATCACCTCATACAGACCTCACCTGACGTCATACCGACCAAATGACGTCACCCGCACCAAATGACGTCCGGCGCACCAAATGACGCAGAACGCCCCAAATCACGCAAAAAACACCATATCACCTCATACAGACCTCACCTGACGGCATACCGACCAAATGACCTCACCCGCACCAAATGACGTCCGGCGCACCAAATGACGCAGAACGCCCCAAATCACGTAAAAAACACCATATCACCTCATACAGACCTCACCTGACGGCATACTGACCAAATGACGTCACCCGCACCAAATGACGTCCGGCGCACCAAATGACGCAGAACGCCCCAAATCACGTAAAAAACACCATATCACCTCATACAGACCTCCCCTGACGTCATACCGACCAAATGACGTCACCCGCACCAAATGACGTCCGGCGCACCAAATGACGCAGAACGCCCCAAATCACGTAAAAAACACCATATCACCTCACACAGACCTCACCTGACGTCATACTGAACAAATGACATCACCCGCACCAAATGACGTCCGGCGCACCAAAGGACGCAGAACGCCCCAAATCACGTAAAAAACCCCATATCACCTCACACAGACCTCACCTGACGTCATACCGACCAAATGACGTTACCCGCACCAAATGACGTCCGGCGCACCAAATGACGCAGAACGCCCCAAATCACGTAAAAAACACCATATCACCTCACACAGACCTCACCTGACGTCATACCGACCAAATGACGTTACCCGCACCAAATGACGTCCGGCGCACCAAATGACGCAAAACGCCCCAAATCACGTAAAAAACACCATATGACCTCATACAGACCTCACCTGACGGCATACCGACCAAATGACGTCAACCGCACCAAATGACGTCCGGCGCACCAAATGAGGCAGAACGCCCCAAATCACGTAAAAAACCCCATATCACCTCATACAGACCTCACCTGACGGCATACCGACCAAATGACGTCACCCGCACCAAATGACGTCCGGCGCACCAAATGACGCAGAACGCCCCAAATCACGTAAAAAACACCATATGACCTCATACAGACCTCACCTGACGTCATACCGACCAAACGACCTCACCCGCACCAAATGACGTCCGGCACACCAAACGACGCAGAACGCCCCAAATCACGTAAAAAACACCATATGACCTCATACAGACCTCACCTGACGGCATACCGACCAAATGACGTCACCCGCACCAAATGACGTCCGGCGCACCAAATGACGCAGAACGCCCCAAATCACGTAAAAAACACCATATCACCTCATACAGACCTCACCTGACGTCATACCGACCAAATGACGTCACCCGCACCAAATGACGTCCGGCGCACCAAAGGACGCAGAACGCCCCAAATCACGTAAAAAACCCCATATCACCTCATACAGACCTCACCTGACGTCATACCGACCAAATGACGTCACCCGCACCAAATGACGTCCGGCGCACCAAATGACGCAGAACGCCCCAAATCACGTAAAAAACACCATATGACCTCATACAGACCTCACCTGACGTCATACCGACCAAATGACGTTACCCGCACCAAATGACGTCCGGCGCACCAAATGACGCAGAACGCCCCAAATCACGTAAAAAACCCCATATCACCTCATACAGACCTCACCTGACGTCATACCGACCAAATGACGTCACCCGCACCAAATGACGTCCGGCGCACCAAATGACGCAGAACGCCCCAAATCACGCAAAAAACACCATATCACCTCATACAGACCTCACCTGACGTCATACCGACCAAATGACCTCACCCGCACCAAATGACGTCCGGCGCACCAAACGACGCAGAACGCCCCAAATCACGTAAAAAACCCCATATCACCTCGTACAGACCTCACCTGACGTCATACCGACCAAATGACGTCACCCGCACCAAATGACGTCCGGCGCTCCAAATGACTCTGAACGCCCCAAATCACGTAAAAAACCCCATATGACCTCATACAGACCTCACCTGACGTCATACCGACCAAATGACGTCACCCGCACCAAATGACGTCCGGCACACCAAATGACGCTGAACGCCCCAAATCACGTAAAAAACCCCATATCACCTCATACAGACCTCACCTGACGTCATACCGACCAAATGACGTCACGCGCAACAAATGACGTGCGGCGCACCAAATGATGCAGAACGCCCCAAATCACGTAAAAAACACCATATCTCCTCACACAGACCTCACCTGACGTCATAAAGACCAAATGACGTCACCCGCACCAAAGGACGTCCGGCACACCAAAGGACGCAGAACGCCCCAAATCACGTAAAAAACACCATATGACCTCATACAGACCTCACCTGACGGCATACCGACCAAATGACGTCACCCGCACCAAATGACGTCCGGCGCACCAAAGGACGCAGAACGCCCCAAATCACGTAAAAAACACCATATCACCTCATACAGACCTCACCTGACGGCATACCGACCAAATGACCTCACCCGCACCAAATGACGTCCGGCGCACCAAACGACGCAGAACGCCCCAAATCACGTAAAAAACACCTTATGACCTCAAACAGACCTCACCTGACCTCATACCGACCAAATGACGTCACCCGCACCAAATGACGTCCGGCGCACCAAATGACGCAGAACGCCCCAAATCACGTAAAAAACACCATATCACCTCATACAGACCTCACCTGACGTCATACCGACCAAATGACGTCACCCGCACCAAATGACGTCCGGCGCACCAAATGACGCAGAACGCCCCAAATCACGTAAAAAACACCATATCACCTCATACAGACCTCACCAGACGGCATACCGACCAAATGACGTCACCCGCACCAAATGACGTCCGGCGCACCAAATGACGCAGAACGCCCCAAATCACGTAAAAAACCCCATATCACCTCATACAGACCTCACCTGACGTCATACCGACCAAATGACGTCACCCGCACCAAATGACGTCCAGAGCACCAAATGACGCTGAACGCCCCAAATCACGTAAAAAACCCCATATCACCTCATACAGACCTCACCTGACGTCATACCGAACAAATGACGTCACCCGCACCAAATGACGTCCGGCGCACCAAATGACGCAGAACGCCCCAAATCACGTAAAAAACCCCATATCACCTCATACAGACCTCACCTGACGGCATACCGACCTAATGACGTCACCCGCACCAAATGACGTCCGGCGCACCAAAGGACGCAGAACGCACCAAATCACGTAAAAAACACCATATGACCTCATACAGACCTCACCTGACGTCATACCGACCAAATGACGTCACCCGCACCAAATGACGTCCGGCGCACCAAATGACGCAGAACGCCCCAAATCACGTAAAAAACACCATATCACCTCATACAGACCTCCCCTGACGGCATACCGACCAAATGACGTCACCCGCACCAAATGACGTCCGGCGCACCAAATGACGCAGAACGCCCCAAATCATGTAAAAAACACCATATCACCTCATACAGACCTCACCTGACGTCATACTGAACAAATGACGTCCGGCGCACCAAAGGACGCAGAACGCCCCAAATCACGTAAAAAACCCCATATCACCTCATACAGACCTCACCTGACGTCATACCGACCAAATGACGTTACCCGCACCAAATGACGTCCGGCGCACCAAATGACGCAGAACGCCCCAAATCACGTAAAAAACCCCATATCACCTCATACAGACCTCACCTGACGTCATACCGACCAAATGACGTCACCCGCACCAAATGACGTCCGGCGCACCAAATGACGCAGAACGCCCCAAATCACGCAAAAAACACCATATCACCTCATACAGACCTCACCTGACGGCATACCGACCAAATGACCTCACCCGCACCAAATGACGTCCGGCGCACCAAACGACGCAGAACGCCCCAAATCACGTAAAAAACACCATATCACCTCATACAGACCTCACCTGACGGCATACCGACCAAATGACGTCACCCGCACCAAATGACGTCCGGCGCACCAAATGACGCAGAACGCCCCAAATCACGTAAAAAACACCATATCACCTCATACAGACCTCACCTGACGTCATACCGACCAAATGACGTCACCCGCACCAAATGACGTCCGGCGCACCAAATGACGCAGAACGCCCCAAATCACGTAAAAAACACCATATCACCTCATACAGACCTCACCTGACGTCATACCGACCAAATGACGTCACCCGCACCAAATGACGTCCGGCGCACCAAAGGACGCAGAACGCCCCAAATCACGTAAAAAACACCATATCACCTCATACAGACCTCACCTGACGTCATACCGACCAAATGACGTCACCCGCACCAAATGACGTCCGGCGCACCAAATGACGCAGAACGCCCCAAATCACGTAAAAAACCCCATATCACCTCATACAGACCTCACCTGACGTCATACCGAACAAATGACGTCACCCGCACCAAATGACGTCCGGCGCACCAAATGACGCAGAACGCCCCAAATCACGTAAAAAACCCCATATCACCTCATACAGACCTCACCTGACGTCATACCGACCAAATGACGTCACCCGCACCAAATGACGTCCGGCGCACCAAATGACGCAGAACGCCCCAAATCACGTAAAAAACACCATATCACCTCATACAGACCTCACCTGACGGCATACCGACCAAATGACGTTACCCGCACCAAATGACGTCCGGCGCACCAAACGACGCAGAACGCCCCAAATCACGTAAAAAACACCATATCACCTCATACAGACCTCACCTGACGGCATACCGATCAAATGATGTCACCCGCACCAAATGACGTCCGGCGCACCAAATGACGCAGAACGCCCCAAATCACGTAAAAAACACCATATCACCTCACACAGACCTCACCAGACGTCATACCGACCAAATGACGTCACCCGCACCAAATGACGTCCGGCGCACCAAATGACGCAGAACGCCCCAAATCACGTAAAAAACACCATATCACCTCATACAGACCTCACCTGACGTCATACCGAACAAATGACGTCACCCGCACCAAATGACGTCCGGCGCAGCAAATGACGCAGAACGCCCCAAATCACGTAAAAAACACCATATCGCCTCATACAGACCTCACCTGACGTCATACCGACCAAATGACGTCACCCGCACCAAATGACGTCCGGCGCACCAAATGACGCAGAACGCCCCAAATCACGTAAAAAACCCCATATCACCTCATACAGACCTCACCTGACGTCATACCGACCAAATGACGTCACCCGCACCAAATGACGTCCGGCGCACCAAATGACGCAGAACGCCCCAAATCACGTAAAAAACACCATATCACCTCACACAGACCTCACCTGACGGCATACCGACCAAATGACGTCACCCGCACCAAATGACGTCCGGCGCACCAAATGACACAGAACGCCCCAAATCACGTAAAAAACACCATATCACCTCACACAGACCTCACCTGACGGCATACCGACCAAATGACGTCACCCGCACCAAATGACATCCGGCGCACCAAAGGACGCAGAACGCCCCAAATCACGTAAAAAACACCATATCACCTCATACAGACCTCACCTGACGGCATACCGACCAAATGACGTCACCCGCACCAAATGACGTCCGGCGCACCAAATGACGCAGAACGCCCCAAATCACGTAAAAAACCCCATATCACCTCATACAGACCTCACCTGACGTCATACCGAACAAATGACGTCACCCGCACCAAATGACGTCCGGCGCACCAAATGACGCAGAACGCCCCAAATCACGTAAAAAACACCATATCACCTCATACAGACCTCACCTGACGGCATACCGACCAAATGATGTCACTCGCACCAAATGACGTCCGGCGCACCAAATGACGCAGAACGCCCCAAATCACTTAAAAAACACCATATCACCTCATACAGACCTCACCTGACGTCATACCGACCAAATGACGACACCCGCACCAAATGACGTCCGGCGCACCAAATGACGCAGAACGCCCCAAATCACGTAAAAAACACCATATGACCTCATACAGACCTCACCTGACGGCATACCGACCAAATGACGTCACCCGCACCAAATGACGTCCGGCGCACCAAACGACGCAGAACGCCCCAAATCACGTAAAAAACACCATATCACCACACACAGACCTCACCTGACGTCATACCGACCAAATGACGTCACCCGCACCAAATGACGTCCGGCGCACCAAATGACGCAGAACGCCCCAAATCACGTAAAAAACACCATATCACCTCATACAGACCTCACCTGACGTCATACCGACCAAATGACGTCACCCGCACCAAATGACGTCCGGCGCACCAAATGACGCAGAACGCCCCAAATCACGTAAAAAACACCATATCACCTCATACAGACCTCACCTGACGGCATACCGACCAAATGACGTCACCCGCACCAAATGACGTCCGGCGCACCAAACGACGCAGAACGCCCCAAATCACGTAAAAAACACCATATCACCACACACAGACCTCACCTGACGTCATACCGACCAAATGACGTCACCCGCACCAAATGACGTCCGGCGCACCAAATGACGCAGAACGCCCCAAATCACGTAAAAAACACCATATCACCTCATACAGACCTCACCTGACGTCATACCGACCAAATGACGTCACCCGCACCAAATGACGTCCGGCGCACCAAATGACGCAGAACGCCCCAAATCACGTAAAAAACACCATATCACCTCATACAGACCTCACCTGACGTCATACCGACCAAATGACGTCACCCGCACCAAATGACGTCCGGCGCACCAAATGACGCAGAACGCCCCAAATCACGTAAAAAACACCATATCACCTCATACAGACCTCACCTGACGTCATACCGACCAAATGACGTCACCCGCACCAAATGACGTCCGGCGCACCAAATGACGCAGAACGCCCCAAATCACGTAAAAAACACCATATCACCTCATACAGACCTCACCTGACGTCATACCGAACAAATGACGTCACCCGCACCCAATGACATCCGGCGCACCAAATGACGCAGAACGCCCCAAATCACGTAAAAAACACCATATCACCTCATACAGACCTCACCTGACGGCATACCGACCAAATGACGTCACCCGCACCAAATGACGTCCGGCGCACCAACTGACGCAGAACGCCCCAAATCACGTAAAAAACACCATATCACCTCATACAGACCTCACCTGACGTCATACCGACCAAATGAAGTCACCCGCACCAAATGACGTCCGGCGCACCAAACGACGCAGAACGCCCCAAATCACGTAAAAAACCCCATATGACCTCATACAGACCTCACCTGACGTCATACCGACCAAATGACGTCACCCGCACCAAATGACGTCCGGCGCACCAAATGACGCAGAACGCCCCAAATCACGTAAAAAACACCATATCACCTCATACAGACCTCACCTGACGTCATACCGACCAAATGACGTCACCCGCACCAAATGACGTCCGGCGCCCCAAATGACGCAGAACGCCCCAAATCACGCAAAAAACACCATATCACCTCATACAGACCTCACCTGACGGCATACCGACCAAATGACCTCACCCGCACCAAATGACGTCCGGCGCACCAAACGACGCAGAACGCCCCAAATCACGTAAAAAACACAATATCACCTCATACAGACCTCACCTGACGGCATACCGACCAAATGACGTCACCCGCACCAAATGACGTCCGGCGCACCAAACGACGCAGAACGCCCCAAATCACGTAAAAAACACCATATCACCACACACAGACCTCACCTGACGGCATACCGACCAAATGACGTCACCCGCACCAAATGACGTCCGGCGCACCAAATGACGCAGAACGCCCCAAATCACGTAAAAAACACCATATCACCTCATACAGACCTCACCTGACGTCATACCGACCAAATGACGTCACCCGCACCAAATGACGTCCGGCGCACCAAAGGACGCAGAACGCCCCAAATCACGTAAAAAACACCATATCACCTCATACAGACCTCACCTGACGTCATACCGACCAAATGACGTCACCCGCACCAAATGACGTCCGGCGCACCAAAGGACGCAGAACGCCCCAAATCACGTAAAAAACACCATATCACCTCATACAGACCTCACCTGACGTCATACCGACCAAATGACGTCACCCGCACCAAATGACGTCCGGCGCACCAAATGACGCAGAACGCCCCAAATCACGTAAAAAACACCATATCACCTCATACAGACGTCACCTGACGTCATACCGAACAAATGACGTCACCCGCACCAAATGACGTCCGGCGCACCAAATGACGCAGAACGCCCCAAATCACGTAAAAAACACCATATCACCTCATACAGACCTCACCTGACGTCATACTGACCAAATGACGTCAACCGCACCAAATGACGTCCGGCGCACCAAATGAGGCAGAACGCCCCAAATCACGTAAAAAACCCCATATCACCTCATACAGACCTCACCTGACGTCATATCGACCAAATGACGTCACCCGCACCAAATGACGTCCGGCGCACCAAATGACGCAGAACGCCCCAAATCACGTAAAAAACACCATATGACCTCATACAGACCTCACCTGACGGCATACCAACCAAATGACCTCACCCGCACCAAATGACGTCCGGCACACCAAACGACGCAGAACGCCCCAAATCACGTAAAAAACACCATATGACCTCATACAGACCTCACCTGACGGCATACCGACCAAATGACGTCACCCGCACCAAATGACGTCCGGCGCACCAAATGACGCAGAACGCCCCAAATCACGTAAAAAACACCATATCACCTCATACAGACCTCACCTGACGTCATACCGACCAAATGACGTCACCCGCACCAAATGACGTCCGGCGCAACAAATGACGCAGAACGCCCCAAATCACGTAAAAAACACCATATCACCTCATACAGACCTCACCTGACGGCATACCGACCAAATGACGTCACCCGCACCAAATGACGTCCGGCGCACCAAACGACGCAGAACGCCCCAAATCACGTAAAAAACCCCATATCACCTCATACAGACCTCACCTGACGTCATACCGACCAAATGACGTCACCCGCACCAAATGACGTCCGGCGCACCAAATGACGCAGAACGCCCCAAATCACGTAAAAAACACCATATGACCTCATACAGACCTCACCTGACGTCATACTGAACAAATGACGTCACCCGCACCAAATGACGTCCGGCGCACCAAATGACGCAGAACGCCCCAAATCACGTAAAAAACCCCATATCACCTCATACAGACCTCACCTGACGTCATACCGACCAAATGACGTCACCCGCACCAAATGACGTCCGGCGCACCAAATGACGCAGAACGCCCCAAATCACGTAAAAAACCCCATGTCACCTCATACAGACCTCACCTGACGTCATACCGACCAAATGACGTCACCCGCACCAAATGACGTCCGGCGCACCAAATGACGCAGAACGCCCCAAATCACGTAAAAAACACCATATGACCTCATACAGACCTCACCTGACGTCATACCGACCAAATGACGTCACCCGCACCAAATGACGTCCGGCGCACCAAACGACGCAGAACGCCCCAAATCACGTAAAAAACACCATATGACCTCATACAGACCTCACCTGACGTCATACCGACCATATGACGCCACCCGCACCAAAGGACGTCCGGCGCACCAAAGGACGCAGAACGCCCCAAATCACGTAAAAAACACCATATCACCTCATACAGACCTCACCTGACGTCATACCGACCAAATGACGTCACCCGCACCAAAGTACGTCCGGCGCACCAAATGACGCAGAACGCCCCAAATCACGTAAAAAACACCATATCACCTCATACAGACCTCACCTGACGGCATACCGACCAAATGACGTCACCCGCACCAAATGACGCCCGGCGCACCAAATGACGCAGAACGCCCCAAATCACGTAAAAAACACCATATGACCTCATACAGACCTCACCTGACGGCATACCGACCAAATGACGTCACCCGCACCAAATGACGTCCGGCGCACCAAAGGACGCAGAACGCCCCAAATCACGTAAAAAACACCATATGACCTCATACAGACCTCACCTGACGGCATACCGACCAAATGACGTTACCAGCACCAAATGACGTCCGGCGCACCAAACGACGCAGAACGCCCCAAATCACGTAAAAAACACCATATCACCTCATACAGACCTCACCTGACGGCATACCGACCAAATGATGTCACCCGCACCAAATGACGTCCGTTGCACCAAATGACGCAGAACGCCCCAAATCACGTAAAAAACACCATATCACCTCATACAGACCTCACCTGACGGCATACCGACCAAATGACGTCACCCGCACCAAATGACGTCCGGCGCACCAAATGACGCAGAACGCCCCAAATCACGTAAAAAACACCATATCACCTCATACAGACCTCACCTGACGGCATACCGACCAAATGACGTCACCCGCACCAAATGACGTCCGGCGCACCAAACGACGCAGAACGCCCCAAATCACGTAAAAAACACCATATCACCTCACACAGACCTCACCAGACGTCATACCGACCAAATGACGTCACCCGCACCAAATGACGTCCGGCGCACCAAATGACGCAGAACGCCCCAAATCACGTAAAAAACCCATATCACCTCATACAGACCTCACCTGACGTCATACCGACCAAATGACGTCACCCGCACCAAATGACGTCCGGCGCACCAAATGACGCAGAACGCCCCAAATCACGTAAAAAACACCATATCACCTCATACAGACCTCACCTGACGTCATACCGACCAAATGACGTCACCCGCACCCAATGACGTCCGGCGCACCAAATGACGCAGAACGCCCCAAATCACGTAAAAAACACCATATCACCTCATACAGACCTCACCTGACGTCATACCGAACAAATGACGTCACCCGCACCAAATGACGTCCGGCGCACCAAATGACGCAGAACGCCCCAAATCACGTAAAAAACACCATATCGCCTCATACAGACCTCACCTGACGTCATACCGACCAAATGACGTCACCCGCACCAAATGACGTCCGGCGCACCAAATGACGCAGAACGCCCCAAATCACGTAAAAAACACCATATCACCTCATACAGACCTCACCTGACGGCATACCGACCAAATGACGTCACCCGCACCAAATGACGTCCGGCGCACCAAATGACGCAAAACGCCCCAAATCACGTAAAAAAACCCATATAACCTCACACAGACCTCACCTGACGTCATACTGACCAAATGACGTCACCCGCACCAAATGACGTCCGGCGCACCAAATGACGCAGAACGCCCCAAATCACGTAAAAAACACCATATCACCTCATACAGACCTCACCTGACGGCATACCGACCAAATGACGTTACCCGCACCAAATTACGTCACCCGCACCAAATGACGCAGAACGCCCCAAATCACGTAAAAAACACCATATCACCTCATACAGACCTCACCTGACGGCATACCGACCAAATGATGTCACTCGCACCAAATGACGTCCGGCGCACCAAATGACGCAGAACGCCCCAAATCACGTAAAAAACACCATATCACCTCATACAGACCTCACCTGACGTCATACCGACCAAATGACGTCATCCGCACCAAATGACGTCCGGCGCACCAAATGACGCAGAACGCCCCAAATCACGTAAAAAACACCATATGACCTCATACAGACCTCACCTGACAGCATACCGACCAAATGACGTCACCCGCACCAAATGACGTCCGGCGCACCAAAGGACGCAGAACGCCCCAAATCACGTAAAAAACACCATATCACCTCATACAGACCTCACCTGACGTCATACCGACCAAATGACGTTACCCGCACCAAATGACGTCCTGCGGACCAAATGACGCAAAACGCCCCAAATCACGTAAAAAACACCATATCACCTCATACAGACCTCACCTGACGGCATACCGACCAAATGATGTCACTCGCACCAAATGACGTCCGGCGCACCAAATGACGCAGAACGCCCCAAATCACGTAAAAAACACCATATCACCTCATACAGACCTCACCTGACGGCATACCGACCAAATGACGTCACCCGCACCAAATGACGTCCGGCGCACCAAATGACGCAGAACGCCCCAAATCACGTAAAAAACACCATATCACCTCATACAGACCTCACCTGACGGCATACCGACCAAATGACGTCACCCGCACCAAATGACGTCCGGCGCACCAAACGACGCAGAACGCCCCAAATCACGTAAAAAACACCATATCACCTCATACAGACCTCACCTGACGTCATACCGACCAAATGACGTCACCCGCACCAAATGACGTCCGGCGCACCAAATGACGCAGAACGCCCCAAATCACGTAAAAAACACCATATCACCTCATACAGACCTCACCTGACGTCATACCGACCAAATGACGTCACCCGCACCAAATGACGTCCGGCGCACCAAAGGACGCAGAACGCCCCAAATCACGTAAAAAACACCATATGACCTCATACAGACCTCACCTGACGTCATACTGAACAAATGACGTCACCCGCACCAAATGACGTCCGGCGCACCAAATGACGCAGAACGCCCCAAATCACGTAAAAAACACCATATCACCTCATACAGACCTCACCAGACGTCATACCGAACAAATGACGTCACCCGCACCAAATGACGTCCGGCGCACCAAAGGACGCAGAACGCCCCAAATCACGTAAAAAACACCATATCACCTCATACAGACCTCACCTGACGTCATACCGACCAAATGACGTCACCCGCACCAAATGACGTCCGGCGCCCCAAATGACGCAGAACGCCCCAAATCACGTAAAAAACACCATATCACCTCATACAGACCTCACCTGACGGCATACCGACCAAATGACGTCACCCGCACCAAATGACGTCCGGCGCACCAAATGACGCAGAACGCCCCAAATCACGTAAAAAACACCATATGACCTCATACAGACCTCACCTGACGGCATACCGACCAAATGACGTCACCCGCACCAAATGACGTCCGGCGCACCAAATGACGCAGAACGCCCCAAATCACGTAAAAAACACCATATGACCTCATACAGACCTCACCTGACGGCATACCGACCAAATGACGTCACCCGCACCAAATGACGTCCGGCGCACCAAATGACGCAGAACGCCCCAAATCACGTAAAAAACACCATATCACCTCATACAGACCTCACATGACGTCATACCGACCAAATGACGTCACCCGCACCAAATGACGTCTGGCGCACCAAATGACGCAGAACGCCCCAAATCACGTAAAAAACACCATATCACCTCATACAGACCTCACCTGACGTCATACCGAACAAATGACGTCACCCGCACCAAATGACGTCCGGCGCACCAAATGACGCAGAACGCCCCAAATCACGTAAAAAACACCATATCACCTCATACAGACCTCACCTGACGGCATACCGACCAAATGACGTCACCCGCACCAAATGAAGTCCGGCGCACCAAACGACGCAGAACGCCCCAAATCACGTAAAAAACCCCATATGACCTCATACAGACCTCACCTGACGTCATACCGACCAAATGACGTCACCCGCTCCAAAGGACGTCCGGCGCACCAAAGGACGCAGAACGCCCCAAATCACGTAAAAAACACCATATCACCTCATACAGACCTCACCTGACGTCATACCGACCAAATGACGTCACCCGCACCAAATGACGTCCGGCGCACCAAATGACGCAGAACGCCCCAAATCACGTAAAAAACACCATATGACCTCATACAGACCTCACCTGACGTCATACCGACCAAATGGCGTCACCCGCACCAAATGACGTCCGGCGCACCAAATGACGCAGAACGCCCCAAATCACGTAAAAAACACCATATCACCTCATACAGACCTCACCTGACGTCATACCGAACAAATGACGTCACCCGCACCAAATGACGTCCGGCGCAGCAAATGACGCAGAACGCCCCAAATCACGTAAAAAACACCATATCACCTCATACAGACCTCACCTGACGGCATACCGACCAAATGACGTCACCCGCACCAAATGACGTCCGGCGCACCAAATGACGCAGAACGCCCCAAATCACGTAAAAAACACCATATCACCTCATACAGACCTCACCTGACGTCATACCGACCAAATGACGTCACCCGCACCAAATGACGTCCGGCGCACCAAATGACGCAGAACGCCCCAAATCACGTAAAAAACACCATATCACCTCATACAGACCTCACCTGACGGCATACCGACCAAATGACGTCACCCGCACCAAATGACGTCCGGCGCACCAAATGACGCAGAACGCCCCAAATCACGTAAAAAACACCACATGACCTCATACAGACCTCACCTGACGTCATACCGACCAAATGACGTCACCCGCACCAAATGACGTCCGGCGCACCAAATGACGCAGAACGCCCCAAATCACGTAAAAAACACCATATCACCTCATACAGACCTCACCTGACGTCATACCGACCAAATGACGTCACCCGCACCAAATGACGTCCGGCGCACCAAATGACGCAGAACGCCCCAAATCACGTAAAAAAACCCATATCACCTCATACAGACCTCACCTGACGTCATACTGACCAAATGACGTCACCCGCACCAAATGACGTCCGGCGCACCAAATGACGCAGAACGCCCCAAAATCACGTAAAAAACCCCATATCACCTCATACAGACCTCACCTGACGTCATACCGACCAAATGACGTCACCCGCACCAAAGGACGTCCGGCGCACCAAAGGACGCAGAACGCCCCAAATCACGTAAAAAACACCGTATCACCTCACACAGACCTCACCTGACGTCATACCGACCAAATGACGTCACCCGCACCAAATGAAGTCCGGCGCACCAAACGACGCAGAACGCCCCAAATCACGTAAAAAACCCCATATGACCTCATACAGACCTCACCTGACGTCATACCGACCAAATGACGTCACCCGCTCCAAAGGACGTCCGGCGCACCAAAGGACGCAGAACGCCCCAAATCACGTAAAAAACACCATATCACCTCATACAGACCTCACCTGACGTCATACCGACCAAATGACGTCACCCGCACCAAATGACGTCCGGCGCACCAAATGACGCAGAACGCCCCAAATCACGTAAAAAACACCATATGACCTCATACAGACCTCACCTGACGTCATACCGACCAAATGGCGTCACCCGCACCAAATGACGTCCGGCGCACCAAATGACGCAGAACGCCCCAAATCACGTAAAAAACACCATATCACCTCATACAGACCTCACCTGACGTCATACCGAACAAATGACGTCACCCGCACCAAATGACGTCCGGCGCAGCAAATGACGCAGAACGCCCCAAATCACGTAAAAAACACCATATCACCTCATACAGACCTCACCTGACGGCATACCGACCAAATGACGTCACCCGCACCAAATGACGTCCGGCGCACCAAATGACGCAGAACGCCCCAAATCACGTAAAAAACACCATATCACCTCATACAGACCTCACCTGACGTCATACCGACCAAATGACGTCACCCGCACCAAATGACGTCCGGCGCACCAAATGACGCAGAACGCCCCAAATCACGTAAAAAACACCATATCACCTCATACAGACCTCACCTGACGGCATACCGACCAAATGACGTCACCCGCACCAAATGACGTCCGGCGCACCAAATGACGCAGAACGCCCCAAATCACGTAAAAAACACCACATGACCTCATACAGACCTCACCTGACGTCATACCGACCAAATGACGTCACCCGCACCAAATGACGTCCGGCGCACCAAATGACGCAGAACGCCCCAAATCACGTAAAAAACACCATATCACCTCATACAGACCTCACCTGACGTCATACCGACCAAATGACGTCACCCGCACCAAATGACGTCCGGCGCACCAAATGACGCAGAACGCCCCAAATCACGTAAAAAAACCCATATCACCTCACACAGACCTCACCTGACGTCATACTGACCAAATGACGTCACCCGCACCAAATGACGTCCGGCGCACCAAATGACGCAGAACGCCCCAAAATCACGTAAAAAACCCCATATCACCTCATACAGACCTCACCTGACGTCATACCGACCAAATGACGTCACCCGCACCAAAGGACGTCCGGCGCACCAAAGGACGCAGAACGCTCCAAATCACGTAAAAAACACCGTATCACCTCACACAGACCTCACCTGACGTCATACCGACCAAATGACGTCACCCGCACCAAATGACGTCCGGCGCACCAAATGACGCAGAACGCCCCAAAATCACGTAAAAAACCCCATATCACCTCATACAGACCTCACCTGACGTCATACCGACCAAATGACGTCACCCGCACCAAATGACGTCCGGCGCACCAAATGACGCAGAACGCCCCAAATCACGTAAAAAACACCATATCACCTCATACAGACCTCACCTGACGTCATACCGACCAAATGACGTCACCCGCACCCAATGACGTCCGGCGCACCAAATGACGCAGAACGCCCCAAATCACGTAAAAAACACCATATCACCTCATACAGACCTCACCTGACGTCATACCGACCAAATGACGTCACCCGCACCAAATGACGTCCGGCGCACCAAATGACGCAGAACGCCCCAAATCACGTAAAAAACACCATATCGCCTCATACAGACCTCACCTGACGTCATACCGACCAAATGACGTCACCCGCACCAAATGACGTCCGGCGCACCAAATGACGCAGAACGCCCCAAATCACGTAAAAAACACCATATCACCTCATACAGACCTCACCTGACGGCATACCGACCAAATGACGTCACCCGCACCAAATGACGTCCGGCGCACCAAATGACGCAAAACGCCCCAAATCACGTAAAAAAACCCATATAACCTCACACAGACCTCACCTGACGTCATACTGACCAAATGACGTCACCCGCACCAAATGACGTCCGGCGCACCAAATGACGCAGAACGCCCCAAATCACGTAAAAAACACCATATCACCTCATACAGACCTCACCTGACGGCATACCGACCAAATGACGTTACCCGCACCAAATTACGTCACCCGCACCAAATGACGCAGAACGCCCCAAATCACGTAAAAAACACCATATCACCTCATACAGACCTCACCTGACGGCATACCGACCAAATGATGTCACTCGCACCAAATGACGTCCGGCGCACCAAATGACGCAGAACGCCCCAAATCACGTAAAAAACACCATATCACCTCATACAGACCTCACCTGACGTCATACCGACCAAATGACGTCACCCGCACCAAATGACGTCCGGCGCACCAAATGACGCAGAACGCCCCAAATCACGTAAAAAACACCATATGACCTCATACAGACCTCACCTGACAGCATACCGACCAAATGACGTCACCCGCACCAAATGACGTCCGGCGCACCAAAGGACGCAGAACGCCCCAAATCACGTAAAAAACACCATATAACCTCATACAGACCTCACCTGACGTCATACCGACCAAATGACGTTACCCGCACCAAATGACGTCCTGCGGACCAAATGACGCAAAACGCCCCAAATCACGTAAAAAACACCATATCACCTCATACAGACCTCACCTGACGGCATACCGACCAAATGACGTCACCCGCACCAAATGACGTCCGGCGCACCAAATGACGCAGAACGCCCCAAATCACGTAAAAAACACCATATCACCTCATACAGACCTCACCTGACGGCATACAGACCAAATGACGTCACCCGCACCAAATGACGTCCGGCGCACCAAACGACGCAGAACGCCCCAAATCACGTAAAAAACACCATATCACCTCATACAGACCTCACCTGACGTCATACCGACCAAATGACGTCACCCGCACCAAATGACGTCCGGCGCACCAAATGACGCAGAACGCCCCAAATCACGTAAAAAACACCATATCACCTCATACAGACCTCACCTGACGTCATACCGACCAAATGACGTCACCCGCACCAAATGACGTCCGGCGCACCAAAGGACGCAGAACGCCCCAAATCACGTAAAAAACACCATATGACCTCATACAGACCTCACCTGACGTCATACTGAACAAATGACGTCACCCGCACCAAATGACGTCCGGCGCACCAAATGACGCAGAACGCCCCAAATCACGTAAAAAACACCATATCACCTCATACAGACCTCACCTGACGTCATACCGAACAAATGACGTCACCCGCACCAAATGACGTCCGGCGCACCAAAGGACGCAGAACGCCCCAAATCACGTAAAAAACACCATATGACCTCATACAGACCTCACCTGACGGCATACCGACCAAATGACGTCACCCGCACCAAATGACGTCCGGCGCACCAAATGACGCAGAACGCCCCAAATCACGTAAAAAACACCATATCACCTCATACAGACCTCACCTGACGGCATACCGACCAAATGACGTCACCCGCACCAAATGACGTCCGGCGCACCAAATGACGCAGAACGCCCCAAATCACGTAAAAAACACCATATGACCTCATACAGACCTCACCTGACGGCATACCGACCAAATGACGTCACCCGCACCAAATGACGTCCGGCGCACCAAAGGACGCAGAACGCCCCAAATCACGTAAAAAACACCATATCACAACACACAGACCTCACCTGACGGCATACCGACCAAATGACGTCACCCGCACCAAATGACGTCCGGCGCACCAAATGACGCAGAACGCCCCAAATCACGTAAAAAACACCATATCACCTCATACAGACCTCACATGACGTCATACCGACCAAATGACGTCACCCGCACCAAATGACGTCTGGCGCACCAAATGACGCAGAACGCCCCAAATCACGTAAAAAACACCATATCACCTCATACAGACCTCACCTGACGTCATACCGAACAAATGACGTCACCCGCACCAAATGACGTCCGGCGCACCAAATGACGCAGAACGCCCCAAATCACGTAAAAAACACCATATCACCTCATACAGACCTCACCTGACGGCATACCGACCAAATGACGTCACCCGCACCAAATGACGTCCGGCGCACCAAATGACGCAGAACGCCCCAAATCACGTAAAAAACACCATATCACCTCATACAGACCTCACCTGACGTCATACCGACCAAATGACGTCACCCGCACCAAATGAAGTCCGGCGCACCAAACGACGCAGAACGCCCCAAATCACGTAAAAAACCCCATATGACCTCATACAGACCTCACCTGACGTCATACCGACCAAATGACGTCACCCGCTCCAAAGGACGTCCGGCGCACCAAAGGACGCAGAACGCCCCAAATCACGTAAAAAACACCATATCACCTCATACAGACCTCACCTGACGTCATACCGACCAAATGACGTCACCCGCACCAAATGACGTCCGGCGCACCAAATGACGCAGAACGCCCCAAATCACGTAAAAAACACCATATGACCTCATACAGACCTCACCTGACGTCATACCGACCAATGGCGTCACCCGCACCAAATGACGTCCGGCGCACCAAATGACGCAGAACGCCCCAAATCACGTAAAAAACACCATATCACCTCATACAGACCTCACCTGACGTCATACCGAACAAATGACGTCACCCGCACCAAATGACGTCCGGCGCAGCAAATGACGCAGAACGCCCCAAATCACGTAAAAAACACCATATCACCTCATACAGACCTCACCTGACGGCATACCGACCAAATGACGTCACCCGCACCAAATGACGTCCGGCGCACCAAATGACGCAGAACGCCCCAAATCACGTAAAAAACACCATATCACCTCATACAGACCTCACCTGACGTCATACCGACCAAATGACGTCACCCGCACCAAATGACGTCCGGCGCACCAAATGACGCAGAACGCCCCAAATCACGTAAAAAACACCATATCACCTCATACAGACCTCACCTGACGGCATACCGACCAAATGACGTCACCCGCACCAAATGACGTCCGGCGCACCAAATGACGCAGAACGCCCCAAATCACGTAAAAAACACCACATGACCTCATACAGACCTCACCTGACGTCATACCGACCAAATGACGTCACCCGCACCAAATGACGTCCGGCGCACCAAATGACGAAGAACGCCCCAAATCACGTAAAAAACACCATATCACCTCATACAGACCTCACCTGACGTCATACCGACCAAATGACGTCACCCGCACCAAATGACGTCCGGCGCACCAAATGACGCAGAACGCCCCAAATCACGTAAAAAAACCCATATCACCTCACACAGACCTCACCTGACGTCATACTGACCAAATGACGTCACCCGCACCAAATGACGTCCGGCGCACCAAATGACGCAGAACGCCCCAAAATCACGTAAAAAACCCCATATCACCTCATACAGACCTCACCTGACGTCATACCGACCAAATGACGTCACCCGCACCAAAGGACGTCCGGCGCACCAAAGGACGCAGAACGCCCCAAATCACGTAAAAAACACCGTATCACCTCACACAGACCTCACCTGACGTCATACCGACCAAATGACGTCACCCGCACCAAATGACGTCCGGCGCACCAAAGGACGCAGAACGCCCCAAATCACGTAAAAAACCCCATATCACCTCATACAGACCTCACCAGACGTCATACCGACCAAATGACGTCACCCGCACCAAATGACGTCCGGCGCACCAAATGACGCAGAACGCCCCAAATCACGTAAAAAACACCATATCACCTCATACAGACCTCACCTGACGGCATACCGACCAAATGACGTCACCCGCACCAAATGACGTCCGGCGCACCAAATGACGCAGAACGCCCCAAATCACGTAAAAAACACCATATCACCTCATACAGACCTCACCTGACGTCATACCGACCAAATGACGTCACCCGCACCAAATGAAGTCCGGCGCACCAAACGACGCAGAACGCCCCAAATCACGTAAAAAACCCCATATGACCTCATACAGACCTCACCTGACGTCATACCGACCAAATGACGTCACCCGCTCCAAAGGACGTCCGGCGCACCAAAGGACGCAGAACGCCCCAAATCACGTAAAAAACACCATATCACCTCATACAGACCTCACCTGACGTCATACCGACCAAATGACGTCACCCGCACCAAATGACGTCCGGCGCACCAAATGACGCAGAACGCCCCAAATCACGTAAAAAACACCATATGACCTCATACAGACCTCACCTGACGTCATACCGACCAAATGGCGTCACCCGCACCAAATGACGTCCGGCGCACCAAATGACGCAGAACGCCCCAAATCACGTAAAAAACACCATATCACCTCATACAGACCTCACCTGACGTCATACCGAACAAATGACGTCACCCGCACCAAATGACGTCCGGCGCAGCAAATGACGCAGAACGCCCCAAATCACGTAAAAAACACCATATCACCTCATACAGACCTCACCTGACGGCATACCGACCAAATGACGTCACCCGCACCAAATGACGTCCGGCGCACCAAATGACGCAGAACGCCCCAAATCACGTAAAAAACACCATATCACCTCATACAGACCTCACCTGACGTCATACCGACCAAATGACGTCACC